>NW_009924358.1:0-45067 GCF_000696875.1 Nestor notabilis | reverse complement strand
TGAACAAATGGAGAGATGGAAAAAAAAAATAAGAAATGCAATTGTTTTAATATCATGAAAAGGATTTGATTTTTTCAAGACAAAAGTTAAACTAAACTATGTCTGGATTTGGGGTTAGTATTGTAGTAGTTGTAGTTGGAAAGAACATTTTCTGGAATGAATTAAACTGATAATGTATTTGATCTTAGCCAAAAGTAGACAATGTTCTTTCTGAAAAATGAGTCATTCTACAGAGCAAGAAAGTTAAAGAGGAAAGTTCTGAAAGAAGAGCTTAACTTCTTCAGTAACTGCATGAACATAGTGTTGTGTTAAAATATATTGCCAGTACCCAACTTGAATGGAATAGAAACAGGATAATTGTCATCTTTTAGTACCCCTTTAAAGCATTATTTTGCTGTATGATCTGACAGCATATTGTTACATGTGATATTCAAAAGAGCATCTGCATTGTGGCCTAAAATAATGATCACTGCTCTGGTTATCCCAGTGTGTTGTGGAACTATGGCTGATATTAGCCCATTTAGGCATCTTCTGCTAAAATGCATTTTGTCTTTTTGCAGTGGAAGTAATATTCATTAGCAGTGCTCTGCTACTTAAATACATCATGTCTTACAGAGCTGGAGTATTGTGCTTGTGTTGTATTGTAGCTCACACACCAGCCTCCTAAGAGGAGCAAGCACAAGGGACATGGTTTCAGAAGTGACTTCAGTTATTAAAAAAAAAATTTTTTTCCTTGTCTGTCATATTTTTGATGATTCTGTCAACTTGTTGTGAAAACTAACAGATGTCAGAGGCTGGACTTTCTCCCTGAACTAGGAAGACTTGAAGTTTAGCCCATTTGTGCTGTCCCAGTGCTGAGAGAAGAGCTGTGGTGTTAATACAGACAGGTAAATCTGGAGAAAGAGTTCAATAGGCATTTCCCATTTTTTTGAGAGTAGTCAAGAAACTTTACTTGCACCCCAGATGAAATACTGATTTACTCATCTACAGCTTGGTCAGCATGACTTCACAAAAATGCAAATTTAGGAAATAACTTGCTTATCTGCCTTATAGCAGTTTGGAAATCCCTGTAACAGAAGGTCTATAACAACAGAAGACCAGGTTGTGTCAACTGAGTGGAGCAGAACCAAATTTGGCCTAAGCAACTGTTTGAAGTCAATGCTAGTAGTTACCCAGTGAAGCTGTGTATCTTCAGATCTTTGAAGTCAAGGTCGAATTAAGCAGGAAGAAAATGGACATTGTATAGCAATAGATGGGCCCAAACATGTTCTGGTTTGAGCATTACAGTAGTGTGCAAAACCAGGATCTTATCTTTAAAGTCACATCGGATACAGAGCTTTATTTCATTTTGTACAAACCATCTTTTGGTACAGCCATACAGGTACGGCTACTCTGCCATCAGAAACCGCATGGTTCTGCATTAAAGATTATGATTGTTTCTTCTGGTGTGTGGTACCGTAACATCCTGCTGATGGAGTTTGCTCCTTTTATGTTTAGGGTTGGAAATGCTCTCTCAGAAAAGATCTGATGTTTGAGGGTATCAGTCTCGGCTCTTGTATTTTCTGTTAAAACACATCCTTATTAATGTTGTTGTTTTAAGAGAAAATGTATTGTGTTTTCAGATGCTTCTTCATTTTACATGCTGGATTTAAATGGTTGTACCTTATATGTTAAAACAAAATTTCACAAGGTCACATTAACAGTTTCATATTTAGAATATGTATACGTCCAGGATTCCGGTGTTCTGTTTCCTTTGAAACCAGATAATCTGGGAAGTGCGGTGGAAGAAGTAGTCATATAGTTCCCATCAGAATTAATGAACTCTGTAGACAGATCCTCTGAACTTCCTAAAAATCTTGTCCTTATAATATGAAAAGCTGACCTGGGAGTTCATTTGATATCTGTATATGTAAATTCTTATTAAAATCCCAAATCTGTGAGATTATTTTTCTCATCTGGAAATGTAGCTGGGGTGTTTTCAGACTCTATGTATCCTGACTGCGTGATCTGCTGTTGTATGATCTGTTCGCCTGAGGTGGATTCCAGTGGAGGCCTTCCAGTGGAGGTGGTAGAGAGCCTTGGACAGAGATACTGAATTCCCATACACTTAATTCATGTATCAAATTCAACCTAACAAATGTCAGTGAAATCCTCTTTGGCTGATCGGTAAAATACTAAACGTTTTTTTTTACCTCCCTTTAGAATGTTTAAAATTATTAAAAATTTATCTGATAACTCTATATTAGAAACCTGAAAGATGTCATATTTGAGATTACTGATAGACTACAGACCTGAAAAGTACCATAAATGCCAATTCAGTGTAACAGATTTTTTTTTTCCCCATTTTTTCATCTGATATTCTCTTTGCAAGCTATTTTCTGATGGTGACCTTTTCTTCTTGCCTCTGGTTCTGAATAGCAGTACTCTGTTAGCTCCCAAAACATCTTATTGCATGTGATATAGTTAGTGGCTGTCTGCCAGAAGAATATTTATTCCCTGTTCCTCTGACTTTGGTTTTGGGGTTTTTGACTCCTCAGCCAGGCACTGGGTGGGATCTCTGTTTGGTGGGAGAGGCTGGTTGGCTTGCTTGAGGAGCATGGTGCAGGAGCTAGCCCAGATCTGCCTGGGTGCCACCCCTAGTGCTACCCAGAGTCCTCTCTAAGTTTTGTGCACTCCTTATATGCCTAATAGCAAGGTTATACAAGGGTTTTCTCTGGAACAGGATGGTCCCCTCCAGCCCAAACCGTACTGTAATTTATGTTGAGTTATTATCAGCATATGAACTTAACTACCTACTCAAAATCATGTTTAGGTGTATGTTTTCAGCAAGAGGAAATTAGTATGGTCAACTGCTCCTTGCACTGGCTCCTGTAACTAATTGTCATGTGAGCTTTTACTAGGACACAAATTAATATGGAAAGCGTTCTCTTAAAAGCACTCTCCTCAAAGGTTAATCATTTTTCACCAACAAAGAGATTTGTTTAAGAGTTTAGTTATAGAATTTAGATTCTATAATTTTAAAAAGTCATCTTAGGTGGCTTGAGATACAACTGGGAAACTTGCATGTTATTTGCTTTCTTTAACTCTATACTCATACACTTGCATGTGAACAACTTGAGCTATTATTTTAATCTAACCTATACTAAAGTCCATTAAAAACGTGAGTGCACAAGCTGAGGGTAAAGCTTGGTAGGTCTTCACTGCTGGTTCTTTTCACTCATGGCTCTGAATGTATGTCATAAAGCCCAAATGCTGAACTTCACAGAATTTCTTTTGAAGCTGATGTACTGCTGCTTCCACTCGGGGTGTGTGCAAGTATCCATGTTGATACTGCTGGTTGCTTATTAGGATTTTTAGAAATAGTATTTTTATTTTCCCTTAACATCTGTTTCTGGGAAATGCAGTCAGAGTGCTTTAGATTCAGAGGTAATGAACAAATGCATTTGAGTTGAGCAAATGTTTTGCACTGATAAGACAAACTGTTGTGCTGCAGGAAGGAGGATGCTTTTTGTTATAGAGCAATGTTTCTGACTCTTAATAAAACACTGATTGGGGGTGGGATGGAGCATAAAGCAGGTCTGCAGTGGCACAGAATAAGGGAACTGTGACAACAAATGCTACCCACAGGTGAAAATGGAAAGTACATATTAACAGCCAACATGAACATCTGGGTTTTGTGGTTAGGTTTTTAGATGCAGGGCATTCATATACTGAAACTTGACATGCTAATGGTGCTACCCATAATATGTTGTAAATTGTTGGGTGCTTCAAGGTAATTGGAATGCAGTCTATTAGGGAAATACTGCTCTAAAATTCTACAATAAGAAGAACAAAGAAAGATACTATCCATAAAGCACTTGTAAATACCAAGGGCTTCTTTGGTCTTTACATAACTATCACTATATCCATGTAATGCCAGTGCCTTTGTTTTAACTTCACTGGGACTGAGATTTGTGCTGCTGAGATAAACACTGACTAAAGAAACTTGATCCTAAGACTTGAATTAAATCATCAACAACAACAAAAAAAACCCACATCAAGTTGTGAAGGACCAGCTACAAACTACTTATAGTGGGAAATTGCTGACTCTGGAAAAATACTGTATAGCAAAAAAACTCATGGGGATCTCTTCAACCAGATTAGTGAGGAAGATGTAACACTGAGTAATTCTAATAGTGAACCTGTATGTTATAGATAGACAATATTATAGTCCAACCTATGCAAATAAAAACTATTTCCAGAATAAAACAGTGTTGAATTTAATGCTTTTTTCTATGGAGCTGAGCATATTTGAACTTCTCCCCTTCAAAAGCCCTTTTCCCATTTTGCCTTGTTTCGCCTTTCCTGAATTTCATGAAGCATTATGTGTAAAGCCAGGCTGTGCTTGCTTCTTGTGCAGAACTTTCCTTCCTCATTGAAAGGACTCTCTTCCTCTGGTGCACTGAATGGAATGGAGCAATATGAGAACGTGTTGTTCCCTCTCTGGCTATCCCTGCCCTCCTACAGACCAAACATGTAACCTTACGAATTATTAAACTTCCCAAGGCCTTTGTTTTTTACATCTGTAAAACTGAGGATAAGAGAATTTCCCTATTGCTATAAATAACATTCATCTAAGGATATGAGCTGGAAATCCTGACCCATGCACCAGTTAAGTACTTTCCTCACAAATAAAGATGGAGTTATTTGTGGAATAAGCATTGCTCTGTGATACTGAGGGTGCGTTAACAGGAGATAGTAACAGTACATTTGTTTTTCTATTTGCTATGAAGGATGCTCAGGGGCAGCTTGAAGCTATGAAGAATGCTTGGAAGGATAGAAGAGGAGGAGCTGATTCTTTGATGTGTACAGGAGTAAATGCTGGTTTACTTTCATCCTGTTTCATTTCTCTACCTATGACCTGATTCAGCATCTTCTGGTATATGCAATGAGAACACCTTTCCCTGTTGATCTTGGAAGAAAATCTGTAATATAATCTAGATCACTGTCCCATTTCTACTATATCTCTGCTATGTTGCTTTGACCTGGAACTGAATGTTTTCATTTGGCACCTCACTGCTGCAATACCCAGTTACTCTACTAAAAAATTCAGCTACTTCAGGAGCATGGAGAGAAAGAATTTTTCTCTGCTGGTGCAGGTTTTACAGTGCTTGGTATAGGCTGTTTCCTAAGACACTTGTTTCTGTTATCTTTTATATATACAAAGGTGCTCCTCTTCTGGCCAGGCTTACGTACATGGCTTTTATTTTGTTTTGAGTCACTGCAAATAATTTTGTGATACAAAAAGTAATTTTCTGGAGCTATTTTTAAAACCTCTGTGCTGAAGATCTCTTTGTAGCCTTAATATCTTGAAGGGCTTGCTGCCACTTGGTTTGAGGGTGTTTTTTTTTTTTGCTTCCTCCTTCACCAGAGAATATTAATGGCTGTTGTCCTGAAGGTCATTTCTGATGTCATGTTTTCCTTTCCCCACTCTTTTTTACTCTACCTCTTCAAATCAAGTGTCATTAATTTGTTCTAGCCTTCAGGGGATGGTGGGAGAAAATCAGCTCCTATTACAAGGAGTCAGCGTGGGTTGATCTTTACAGACACTAGCATTTTAAGTGTTGGCAGAGCAGAACACAGTATAGTCTCCTCGTGTTGCACAGAAAACAGCTTTTCCCAAGATGATACTTCTGTGGTTTTTTTTCTCAGTACAAAGGAGGAAAGTGGCAACCAAACAACAGCGTCAAAGGTGGTGTTGATGGTCCATTTGTGGTTTCCTTTGCTGTACCTTTATGTCTAATGGTTTCTGGCTTTATTTTTCGTGTAAGCAGGCCTCTTTATGAAATACATAATTGCAGTTTTTTGTTAATGTCAGTTCATTCTGGTAGTATAAACTCATCAATTTGCATGCAGTGATTGAAGGCAAAAGATAGATGAAAGCCTATTATAATCATGTTAGATAACCAGATATGAATATGAATGAGATCATGCTTCTTTTAGAAATACAGAACCGTGTTGTTCAGTACACTTAGTATAACAAACACTCGTGTGAAAGCCCATTACATTGAGTCTAGTAAATGTTTTCTTGGGATAATAAGTTACCTAGTGAGCTGTCTAAACGATTCTGACTTCAATTTCAGTAAGTAATGAAGTCTGCAAATTCTTTAAACATCTAGCTTCTGAACTGCAACAAAATTTCATGACTACAGAAAGATGTATGTAACTTAACCACTGAGTTTGTTTTCAGTAGTGCTTTAGTGAGAAGCTACAAATAAAAACTTCGGGAGTTTCTTATTTTATTTTGCACTTCTCATTCCTCCTTGTTCTCCAAAAAGTAAGGAAGAAAATTGCTCAATCTTTAGCAATTAAAAAAAAAAAACCAAACAAAACACCAACCAACAATATGCAACAAAATTATGGCATTTTGAATGTTCTATATTGCTGTGCAAAATATAGTGTTCTCAGAAACACATACGTACACTTGGAAGCAAAGCTCATTCAAGCTCAAAAATTGTGTAATCAGAGACATGTGACTCATATATTACATCGCTCTTAAATCTTAGGGAAAATTAAATCCTTCTGGTTAATATTTGAGTCCTTCAGGAGCAGCGTAGTAGTTTGTCTTAGAGCACCTAAGAATTTCATGCATATAGCTGCAGATGTTTTTCCTCATACTTATCAGTTGGCTAAGGAAGCCCAATCTTTTGACTCTTCAGCTACAGGAGTTTGCCTAGTTGGTTTTGCTTTGCATTTGTGTGTCCACTGTTGCTTGTTAGTACTCTTTCCTCACTTGGCTTCTTCATTCAGCCTTTGGTCACCTTTCATTGCTACAAACTACTTCCCTGGAGAAATGATTGGGACATACTTCTCGTTGGGGTGAAGCACAGTCTCTTGGAGCTCAGTGCAGAGACATCCCTAGCTCAGTGAATGTAAAGAACAAGTTGTCAAGTGATGGATAATATTCCCTACAGTGTTGGTTTCTTCTTTAGAAGGTGTCTTTTCTTCTTTATTGTTAAGTCACATGTGTATGAGTTTGCAGATGTGCTTCTGAAGCTGATGATGGAGTATTGAATACCTGCTCCTAATCCCAGATGACATTTGAAGATGGTAATATAATATCCTTGTGATACATAGGATGCAAATTCACTTGAAACATTAATAGTATTTTATTATCAGATTACAGTTTTACACCAATTAAGTGTGTGTGTGTGTATATATATATGATAAATTACAAAAAAGTGCAGCAAATTCAGACTGTTGCAGATAGAAAAATTTTGAATATTAATATACTACAAATATAAATTTTGTTCTTATTATCCATCTGGAATTGGAAACCACACAGAATAATCTCTGGATTGAGTTTGTATGTAGTGAAGAGCAGTTAGTTATCCGAAGGAAGGTACCTGAAAAGCATTTTCAGACTTACTTGTGCCAGTAATCACTGCAATCTAAATCACTGCTCTACCGCTCTTATTGTATAAGATGACTAAACCACTGTTAAGCTTTGCGTTTCCTTCACTGCAAATACAATTTAGACTTAATGGTTCCTGTTTCAATATTGCTTGATCCTTTGACATAAATCAGAGGGACATCCTCTTAGCAAAGCCATCAGAAACATAATTTAATTTGTATTAGTATGATAATTTCTAAAAAACATATGTAAAAAAAATTTCCCTTTTCTCCCTCATGTCTGGTTTTTATTTTCATAATGGTATTTTGTAGACAATACATTGGGAAAGCTCTGGTGCTGTAGTGTAAGATGGCATAGTTTGGTTAAAGTGCGCATTATAACAAGCAGGAAAAACTGCTCAGAAACATGATTTTCAGTAATTGCATGGACAGGCCTGTGAACTTGAATCATTTGGGGGGGCGCATGTCTTCCCTGAAAACTTCCTCAACATTGATGAATTTCTAAGGAGTCCACAACTAACCAATGTTTCTTAAACCTTCTGACTGCACCAGTGGAATTCAGTAGGAGATCAGTTTAAAACAGCTTAAAAAAATGTCTTTACGTAGTGTGTCATGCAGTTCTGGAGCTTGCTGCCCTGATAGGTCAGGTAGGTAGGTGCTATTGAAAGGCTCAGTTAGACAAATTCACAAGCATCAAGTCTGGTGCCTGAACTCATATCTGGAAATTGTAACTCAGTGGAAACACTGTTGTTTTTGTCCAGCTGGCAATTTAGAGATATAAAGAAAGTTGAAAAGCACTGTATAAATTAAGCAATCTTTTGGGAGTTGAAGGAGGGGAGGAAATGCAAATGCTGTCAAATTATTTACTTATCATAAATTGATGAGTGTGTAAATGCCATGACTTGATGACACTTTTGGGAAACCAGTGACATAGGAAAATACGTGTATTTCTCATAGAAAATATACCACCCCGTATTCCTCCTTCTGATGAATTCTTGTCATCTGCTTTTAATGTTAATCCCACACATGTACAAACTGCGTTTTATGTTCCACGTGTTTATACTTTACATCCATGAGTATGCTGATCCTGGAGATCTTCATTAAGAATTTAATTTCTTGCTTTAGTGTCCTGGGTTTAATTTTGTTGTTGTTTGATGGAAAATTGTTCATATCTGTTTGAATGCACTGTTTGACAGCAAATGTTCCAATACCCAAAGAGGGCCTGCACAAGTATAAAAAAGGACATTTTGCACAAAATTAAAAGGCATGACAGATACAGTGGTAATGCTTGTACAAGAGAAAACATGAATATATAATAATAAGAGTGCTTTAAAAATTTTTCTCTGTAATACGAAGGGGGTAGGTAGTGAACTTAAAAAGCTTTATAGAGGCAGTGTGGAGTGGACATGAAACCCATCCTTCACACTTGTGGTGGGGCAGTGCTGCATCTTTCTTTGTGACGGGAAGCTGCAAGACAGGGCGGGAAGGGTATGGCAGAATTATTAGCTGGTAGATGTTTCTGCCTTTATGAATGACAACATAAGGCTAGATCTCTTCTGCCCCAACCTAATGAAAGATAAAACATTGATCTGGCTGCCTGGGAAATTTTCGTTTGGAGATTTGTAAGAATTTAGAGTTGAAAAAGAAAGATGGCAGAACTGTAGCTTCAGAAGTAGTTGCTTTTACACAATAAATGGAGTGTAGTACTATACGCATACAAAATTGGCCATTAATTTGTTTGTAAAGAAGTCCGCCATCAAAACTTGTGTACATAAGTTTTACATTGTAAGGATGCTTCAGGTCGGTACACTGACACAGGCAAAGTGTAAAATCCTTAAGCTATTCCATGCTAGTCCAGGCAAAATACTGATTGGATTCACTGAATGAAATATTGTAGTCTTTCAGTAGAAATTCTGAGATCTGACCATAATAAATTAAATCTCAATGATAACTCTTAATTTTGAGTGTCTTCCACCCACTGCTTTTACCTGCTGATTTTAAGCTTCTCTTTTGGAACTAATTTAATTGGCAGGGTTGGGTCTGAGGGCTTTTTAACTTTCCTTTTTTTTTTTTTTTCCCCCCCCGCCTGGGTATGCTTCTGGATCTGTTGTGAAGAACAGAACGAGTGGCCTGCTGTGTGCAAAGTGCCTGGAGTATGCATTGAGTGTCAATTCTCAAGTCTCGTTTGAATTTTGCAAGTCATGGGATTGCAGAGCTCTGCACTTTCTGTTTGTGTTGTTCTCACTGGTTTCTTCTCCGCTTCCCTGACTTGTGACAAATTCATGGACATACATCTACATGGAGGAAGCCTTCTAATCTTCCTGGTTTCTCTCTAATGGCCTCAGTGTATTTACCTGTTCACACACGTCAGTGTAACAAAAACCCCAAGTCTTGCTTCTTTGTGCTGTAGTGAAAGAGCAAAAGTTAAATGCATTTAAAAATCTTTCAGTCTTGTTCTACTCTGGGGTTTTGCAGTTGGAGCAAATGGAGGCGGGCGATAATTGGTAGAGCCATACAGTTACATAACGAGAAGCTTTCCTACTAGAAGTTAGGAGAGCAGATTGCTTGGCCATCAATATGCGACACGTGTTTTGAATCTTCCCACAGTGTCCATGCTGAGGAGTTCAGTCAAGCACTGTATGTTGGTTTGGTAGATTGCTGTGTTCAAATAAAAATGCTATCAACAAATTTTCTTAGGGGTGCAAATGGAGGGGGGGGGGAGGTAAGAGGAATAGAAGTGGTGTTATACCACTTGAGGATGTAAATAGTATTTATTTTGTGTAATTAATGGCAGATATTATTCTTAGATAGAACTTATAACTGTTGATGGCTTTCGACATGAAGGTTGTCATCTAAACTCTTGGGGGAGGGGGACCAACTAGAAAAAAGAGATTATACAATCTAACAGAGTGGTGATAAGAGTGCTGCATGCTATTTTATGGGGAAAAATACCATGTTACTATCACAGAAGAATGCTCGCATAGCCAGCACTCATGAATTGTGTCACCAGTTTCACATAAATATTCAGGAAAGCAGTGACTGGCACATCAGAGGTTTTCTCTGTACCTGGAAGGGGGGTGTGGTTGGTTAGTTGGTTTTGGTTTGGATAGGGGGTTGGTTTTGGGTTTAGTTTTTTTGAATGGAATGACAATATTGATCCTGTTGTTAGTGTATACAGCCAGAGAAAAGTGATACAAGTAAAAAGTATAATGTGTTATTAGACTGAGATGAAAGACAATAACATACAAATACTGCACTACAAGTTGGATTTGGTGTTACAGCTGTTTTATATAATTCTTTTGTATCTATGTGGAGATGTGATTTCATTTTCTCTGTGAGGTTTGTTTATCTGTGGTGGAACAAGACCATTATATTAAAGAGAGCATCTGAAGTCTACTGAAGCTGTGCTGCTATTGCAAGATGAGGTTTATCTTGGACCCTTGGTTTATTCAGTTTCTTTGTAATCACTCTCCCAATTTGAAAATCAGAATTTTTAAATTTTTTTTGGCAAGTCATTAAAATGAGAACCACTCTAAACTGACCTCAGTAACAGTCAGGGTTGTTAACATTTCCTTGTTAAAGGGTCATTGCCAGAAAAGACTTAAACTGGGGTGGTGGTGGCAGCGAGTTCTCCTCTTCCCTTGAGTAGGGGAAACAAAGCAAGGCAAAACAAAGCAGCTTTTGGCACAGCACTGTTACTTAAGCTTCCATGGAGTCCTCCAAAAGCATCATCTAGCTTCTTGAAGGCGTTTAAATCACCCACCACAGTGAGTTTGCAATTTCTTAAGGTAGCTGGGCCAGTCTCTTAAATCTAAGGCACAGGCTGTGGTATCTTCACTCAGCCCCAGCTGCACATCATTTGTGCTCTGTTATGTTTATCGGGGTTGCTCTTGCTAGGGGAGCCACTGATTAGATTGATTTCATTGCAGTGCAGTGAAACAATTCATAATTATATGATGGCAAAAAAAATGGTAGAGGTTAAAGCATGGAAAACAAGTGTCCTCTTATGAAAGGCATGCTTTGGGAAAAGCAAGCAGGCTATTTTCCTATACAGAAACTAGAAGTCGGAAATTTGTCAGTTTAGCCAGTGGCATATGCAGAACAGGCACACTTTGCATTGTATGGAAAGCTTATTAGGGTTTGCGTGGGTTTAATACTAGGAGAAATAAAGGAGTGATGTCAAACAAAACAAAAAAAAAGAGTAACCTTGCTTGAACATGTTCTGTTTTTCAGGATGTCTTTGGTTTGTCTTACTACTACTGCCAGTACTGTGTGTTCTGCTGGGCAGTAGAAGGAATGGAGATAGCTATGAAAATAATTATAGGTCAGATTTGTCTGATGGCTCTCTGTTAGATAGTTGGTAGTCTTTTGTACACACATATATGGATACATGTCATAGAAAAACAGCTCCTGCTGAGCAGCTGCCAGCTCTCACTGGTCGTTTAACTAGAGGATTATGCACAAAACCGACGTAACACATTTCTTATAAGACAGTGACTTCAGAATGTCTTTGCCCAAAATGGTCTTCATGTGGTCAACCTGAACATTGCTGTTCTTCTCTTCTAGTTTGTGGAGACATCCATGGTCAGTTCTTTGACTTGATGAAACTGTTTGAAGTGGGAGGTTCTCCTGCCAACACGCGGTATCTGTTCCTGGGGGACTACGTGGACAGAGGGTACTTCAGCATTGAAGTAAGTTTCTTATTTCTGTTTTTGGCTATGAAAACTGCCTGCAGCCTATTGTGTATGTTTAGCATCATAATTTAACCAGTTCAGAAATACTGAAGCTCTTCACAGATACCACTTGTGAGCAAAAGAAGTCCACGTCAGTGTCACTGTTGGTGTTTCCATAAAGGTTGCTTGATACCCAGCTAAATCCCATGGTATCTGTGCTGTAAAACTAACAGAGAA
The DNA here is from genome assembly GCF_000696875.1 of Nestor notabilis. Lineage (NCBI taxonomy): Eukaryota > Metazoa > Chordata > Aves > Psittaciformes > Psittacidae > Nestor > Nestor notabilis. Next base: position 32,765 of record NW_009924358.1, on the reverse strand, counting down.
TGGACCTTGGTACTAATCAGTGGCCATCCAAATCCAGTGCAGAAGGCTGTCTGCTCTGCAGCTTGAAAAAGCTAAATAGGATGAATAGGCATGACCTACTAGAAAAGAGACATAACAGAAGAAGTAAATGAACAACTAGTAGTTTAGTTTGGCTTCTAGGTTTATTTGGTCTGAGTCTCCTGGATGCAAAATTTTATGAAAATTGAAGGACTAGATAGGGGGGACAAAAAGCCTGAAGATAATGTGTTGTGCTGGGGAGAATGAATGAGTTCTGTTTGGATGTGGTATGCAGGAGTGCATGGTCTCTGTCTTTTGATGCAGCACATGAATCCACAGAGAAGTGATGTATCAGGTTGTTAGAACGTGGAGGTCAAATTGACAGCATCTTTAGTTGGCTTGCAACTGAATCAGTGTCCTCTCCAACCTGCTCACCTTTGACTAGAAGTGAGTCAAACACCAAGCACAAATCTTTTGTTCCAGTGCTCATAAAACACACTACACTATTTCTTCTGTGTTGCTGCTTGGTTTTACAGACTGACAGATGAGGTGCACAATTACCAAATAAAGCCTCATCTGGGTTTTTTTCACCCAGGTCATAGTTAATCTAGTCATTAACAATCAGAAACCTCTGCAGTACCTTCAGAGCCACAGCTTGACTTCTTTCTCTGAAAAGTTCAGACTTGAACCCCCTCCAAGTCAGGGGAGAATACCCATTACCTGTTAGAAGCAATATAGGTCCTCTAATGCATGGCTGTGTATCTGTGACTAGGTATGATGACAATATGCTGTTCCAAGTGCAAATGCTCTAAAAACTTATGAATTGCAAGGTTCTTTCTCAGTCTTTTACTAAAGTCAGCACCTTGATCATGGGGTTTTTTGAGCCATGTGTGCCTGCTTCCTCCTTTCTCTGATCCATGGTGAGCTGTGGATTCCCATGTTGGATTGCTTAAGGAAGGTTGGGAGTATGGGGGATGATTTACAGGCTTAAACCATTGTGCAGCTCAATCTTGAGCTACCATTTTTCCATTGCAATGACCTAGTTTGCATCTCCTGTAGACTTTGACCAAGCCAAGTTGCATCTAGAAGAGGAGAGTTTTATCTGCATTTCCGTATATGTTTTTAATGTAAGAAATAGAACAAGTGGATTTGCGTCAGCTTTCAAGTGCTTGTCTGACAGTTTGTCAAAATCTACTCCAGGGCTATTACCAATTAAACACAATAGCAAACCATATAACACAAAGCAAAATAGCTTATGGGTGGGGAACAAGCTCCTTAAAATTCCTCATTTAGCAACCTGCACAGACATATTTAGCAAATTACATTTTAATTTAGTTTTTCCATTCTGGAACACTACTTTTTCACTGGAAGCAGTACTGGCTTGTGCTGTTTTTTCCACCTAGGAAATATCAGCGTTGTCGCTTGTATTATTCTTTTTTGTATATAAGGTTCTCAATCAGCAGTACTTTTTTGGTCACATAACTTGCCACCTGACACCTTGATTAAAGAATGCCTTTGAAAGGAAAGGCAGGTTTCTGTTTTGTAAGTGTATTTGGATGTAGAGCCGTGCGTTCAGATACGAACTCAGAACAGTAAGGAATGACAAGGAAAGGAAAATGGTGAGGAATGCAACTTGGCATGTTGGAGAGGGGAGGGTGTGCTTTTGATGGAGATGGGGCCCTGAGCACATCTAACAGACACCAGCTCTTGCCAGTACTTTCTGTTGGAGAGATCGTGGTGGTAAACAGTCCTAGCGTGATCTCAGTGCACACTTTTACCACATCAGTCATGCAGTGATCTTTATTCCATCAATCTGTTGGCTCGCCTTTCTGCTATGTAGGCATGAGACTAGCTCTGGGGTCTTTCCAAAAGAATTAAGTATCTGGTCCAAGGTACTAATCATGAATAATATAAGATTTTTTAAAAAATTCCTTTGATTGCCATGTGATATCTAGTGTAAAAGTGATACCATTGAGCTTAAACCTAGCTGAGTTCTGGTAGTGGGCGAGATAATCCTTGTCTGTGGGCTGCAAAGCAAAGCATTTGGGAATCTTCTGGATGAAAGGTACTATATAATGTAAGCTATTATCATTAAGAACAGAGGAAGAAATTGTATAAGGTAGGTGGAAGGCATTTGATAATGCAGAGGGAAAAAGAGAAAAGTGTTTGTATAAGGCACCCAGCAGAAATTACAGTTCTTGCCCCATGGAGCTTTTGATCCAAGGGCTCAATCCTTCATGTGTGTGCTCCATTTTTACCAGAGCTAGCTCATTCGCTTGAAAGTGGGGGAGGGTGGTGCGTGTTTTGTGCCTTTAAAATTAGTTCTAAGCAAGGTATCACAGGATGAGAGACCAATAAAGGAATTGCACCAGGTCAAACATATGTCAAAATTGTAGGTAGAATGATATGAGGTTTCTTGGCACAGACCAAATCTTAATCCTGTAGCTGTACTCTCTTTTCCATTTGACCTTTTGTCAGAGCCTAAGCATTTCTTCTCTTAGAATAACAAATTTCTGCAAGTTGCAATATCTGAAAAGGCGCACTTGTTTCCTCGGCTCCATGACTGATAACATTTTCCTGTTGTGCTTGTGCACTGTTCCAAGGAGTTGACTCCAGAGTAGAAACCCCTCAGTTCCCACTTTTAAACAAGTTTTTTTTTTTTTGTCATGGAGAAAAGAAACCCAAATTATCAAAACAGAGGGCTATTTTTAAATCCAAATAATATTAAAATGGTTCTGCAGGAATGGGTTATAAGGAAGAATGACTTAATCCGGAGTCTGAAAACTCTTTTGAAAGGCAGACGCAAATGCCATGTGGTGTAGAGGGAAGTATATACATATAGACTGCTTTTCATCAGTCTTGGGAAAATTACAGAGTAAATACTGACTATATGGATTAATAATATTATAGAATCTTAGAATGGTTTGGGTTGGAAGGGACCCTCAAAAGTCAAGTAGTCCAGCCCCCCTGCGATGAACACGGACATCATCAACTAGATCAGGTTGCTCAGAACCTGATCCAGCCTCGCCTTGAATGTCTCCAGGGATGGTGCATCTACCACCTCCCTGGGCAATCTGTGCCAGTATTTTACCACCCTTGTTGTGAAGAATTTGAACTTTTGGCATTATTTTCTGCTCAATCTCACATAAAAAAGTACAGGCTTACGTGTCAATGGAGTATAAGGTACAGTGATCATTTTTTAGAGAGCAGGTAGTTAAGATATGCAGAATTAAACCAATGTTCAAAACTGATAAAGCTGGAATTGCTTTTTATGGTTCTAAAGGAGCATACATCTTCATTTCCCAAACACAAACACTGAAATTCCAGGAGAAACTGTTTCTGTGGTATTTCCAGCAAGAACTAAGGGAGGCATTTGAAGTGAGTCTGGAATTTGATCATCAGACCTCACATAAATTAAAAAAGCATCTGGTACTTGAGATGTGTCTGAACTCAGTGAACTGCTAGAAATAATTAACTGATCCCTCCCAAGAAAATAATGAAATAAGTTCATGTTAGTGAATTGTGGGTGTAGTTAATGCTAGTGAAATTATGTGTTTATTATCTCTCAAGTCTCTGTGCACTTTCTAGGCCTTTGTTGGAAGAATAAACACTTTTCAGTTTCTTCCTTTGCTCTCATGTATTAGTATTTCCCAGTAAAGAGTTTGATATAAAATTTTTTTGGCTGGTCAGTAATAGATCATTGGTGAAGTCAGTTGATTTTTTTCATTTCAGAGCAAAGAAAATCCTGATACCTTAATAATCCTTAGATTTTCTTTCCCTTTTTTTCTATATAACAGCAGCAAATACGTTTCTCTGCAGCAAGAATTTGCATCTTGTAAGATCTCGTTTTTGCTGGGCTGTGCTCCTCAGAGCTGTGAATATTCAGAAATTCAGCAAATTCAAATTATTTTTGTATATATTAGATGCCAAGAGCCCCGTATGGCTTGCAGGGAGAGAACACGGGATGGTGCCCTAGAGGTCGCTCCCACTGTTTCCCCCCTGCCACTGCTTCCATCTCTCTGAGAGACCCATCTTCACAGAAAACAGCTGGGGCCAAGATACAAGGTCCAGTGAGAATAGCGAGGATCCAGCACTTGGGTACCTGTTTAGAAAGTACTAGCTATAGAGAGATGTATTAAAAAAAAATGAATTTCCTAGCCACTTTTTGGCTGAAGAATTGATCCTTCCTTTTGGACATTTTGAGGTCCTTTCAAAGGTTGAAACAGAGTAATCTGGTCTAAACACTTAGAAAAGAGCATAAGGCAAGTACCAATGTTTTGGTGATTGCTTTTAATAAAATTATCTCAGAGACTAGCTAGAAGAGAGTCTTGCAATAACCAAAGTGTCATGCAGGTATCAAAACAAGACCCTAAAGCAGCTTGGGAATATTCAGCAAATGTTTATTGAAAAATATACAGAAGTTGAATGATCAGAATGAGATTATTGACCATTTTAGAAACAGCTGAGACCATGACCACAAGGAATGAATTCACTGATGCTCCACAAGAAGTCTATTCTCACAGCAGTGGCCTTTTTAATTTTTTAATACACACATGAGCACTAGTGTTAGAAACGGAAAACCCAGGTGAAATAAAAGCACATTGGCAAAGAAGTCGTGGAGAAGACAGTAAGTTGTCACTGAAGATCTGGTTCATGCAAGTAGCGCTACTTTGTTGTCCCTGTGCTGCAGCAGAGCCTTAAGAGAAGAATTATCTATTATGCCTAAAAGTTGGGGAAAAAAAGAATGAAATCTGAGTTGTAGTGAAGACAACACAATTTTTTTCATTTATTTTCACTAGTGTTCAGAGTTTTCCTGTGATCAAGGGATTTTAGCTCAGAAAAGGCAATAACATGTATCTCTTGTCAGTATTTTGTTACAGATGCAATGTATCTTTATTTGTCCCTGAAATAAAGCCCTAATAAATAGCCATGCCAACAGTGTGAATGCAGTTATGTGTGTTAAATAAAAAATATATATACATATACATGGTTTCCATTGGGAGTTACTCCATTTTAGAAAGCTGAGCCTGTACTAGGTTTTGTGATGATATAATTATTTCAATGCAGATAAAGTAATGCAATTTTTGTATTTAGGTGTGGTGTGTTAGCTACAGAGTAAAGGAGTTATGCCAGTGTACCATCCCACAGTTCACAGAGCGTCAATAGAGACCTTAGCTCAAATTATCCTTTTGAGTACGAATTACCTTGCTTTTATTCACACTTAATGTCAGTTGCTGGGGAAGTGCCTGATGCCATCAGTCATGTGGAAGGAGAGAACCACACATCTAACAGAGCAAGCTGCATCTCCTGCTTCCTGGCATTGATCACAGCAAGAGCACCCAGAACAGACTGTGCTGTGTTACAGGTGTTGCTGTAGATGCGATCTAGCGGCAATAGTAATGATTTTTTTCAAGGTTGTTTGTTTTGAGCGCATACGTTGAGATGCGTGCAAGAAGGTCTGGGGCTTTCAGCCTTCCTTTTCAGGAGGCGCTGAGATGTCAAATTGTGCAAAGGCTCAAATTCAGCATGCAACAGTGGGGTTAAATCCAAAGTCCATTTTGAAAATATGTGCCTTTGGTTTACACAGTGCTTAATTGCACAGACCTTTTCTTTCCTGATGCTTAGGCTGCCAGGAAAACAGCTTGACTATAGGAGCTGGAAGGTAGGCAGGTTATCTCTTTGTTATACATTTATCTGCTATTTCAACTGCTGAAAGACACTAAGCAAGTAAGCAGAGTTACAGTTTGATGACTGGCATTTAAGAGATGTAACCTTTTTTCCTTTTTTGATAGTATGAAATGAGACATGTCAAAAAATGCTTTAGAGATGTTCAGATTGCAAGGTCACTGCTGTGCATTTTACATAGAGCAGAACTGATATGTAGTAGTATATTCCTGATGAAAAGGTTGGAGGGGTAAAAAGAGATTTTAAAATTTTGCTATTGGGAAGCAGTATTGCCAAATAACTGAAGACTGTAAGCTCGGATTTCCAACAACAGCAAATTATGATGAATCTTTTTACTTCAGTAAGAATTATGAAGTGCGGCATTAGGGGAAAAAAAAAAAAAAAAACCAAACCAGAAAATGTTTATTCATGAAATGTTGTTTGGACATAAGGTTTTTTTATATGTAAACGACTGAAAGTTGAAAAGCCATGAAAAATTGTCACCTTCGTATTTGCTGTTTAGTTTGCATAAAACAGCTGCCTATTAGTTCTTGTTTACTATTATGATACTCCATCACTGGACAACTGAACAGAAAAGGGAGAAAATTAACGGAATCATTTAATCAAAATAAGCCTTCAATATGGTAGCACTAAAAACATCACAAAATGTGAATGGGGGACTTGCATTACTTGAATAGTGGCAGGAAAGCACAGAACTTTCTGGACTGCATTGATCCTCTGTTATCTTCTCTGGTTCTAACGAGTGCTTCAAAGGAAGCATAGAAAAAAAGAAATCTATGATAAGCAAATGTGAAGAGATCTACCCACAAGCAAGTACCAAATGCCAAAAAGATAAAACTTCCAGCTTTCCTTCTTTTCCCTGCTACCCAAATCTGGATGATATTTTGAGTGCCTAGTGCTTATTTCAATATTGCCAAGGCATTATGAGAATGAAAAACTTAGTTAAAAGGGAAATGTAAACCACTCTTTTTTTTTTTTTTTTTAATGTAACATTTCATCTAAGCACTAATCATTGTGCTTCTCTAAATTATAAGGTGCTTTGGCAGGATTAGAAGCTCTAAGATAACTTAGATACAACTTTGAAAGGAATTTTTCTTGCACGGATGGAGGTGTCACTTTAAACTTCTTGTCTCACAACATTAACATCAAATTTTTGCGTCAGCCAGGAATTTCAAAGAAGTGGAAGGTTTCGGGAATTCTTGGAGGAATGAAGAAGTCATCAGCAAAGAGCTGGAGAATTGCGCTGGTGATGTGCAAAAGTACAGGCTTCCTCCCCCATGGAAGTTAAATCAACCCAAGTATGCTGGAGCTTGCACAGAGAAAGGCGGCTTTCCCCAGGCAAACTCTTTGCAGTAGCTTTGGGCCACAGCAGAAAATTCCTGTGACCTAACACCATAATTCTAAAATGAATTATGTCAGCGTGATGTACCTGGTGTTCTGACTTCTCACTTCCTGCAGTGGCAACAGCACCTGGGAGGTGGAAGAGGTGGTGTGAGCTGAGAAGTCTTCTGTGTGTTTCCAATGGGGAGGATTAATTTTGCCAGTCCCGAAGGATGCTGCCTGTACTTTCCTGCTCTTTTTACCTGGGTCTAGAACCTCTGAGGAGAACAACAGAAATTACAGTGTGCAGGCAGAGCATCCAGATGTTTACGTGTAGTAAATTCTAGACAAACAGTAGTAGTATAAAACCCCTGCTGCTGTGTAATTATCTATGGATAAAGTAAGGTTTAGCATCAATATAAAGATGTTGCATCCTTTTTTTTTTCCTTTTTTTTTTTTAAGATAAGGACTGTTGTAGCAAATAAGGGAGAAGAAATTAAAATGTTGAGACATGATTATCGTAATTATGCAGTTTATCAAGACATTCTGAATTCTAGAAGGGAATTTATACTGTACAAAGTAAGAGGCATTACACTGACAAAATGCTGATTTTGCTCTAAGCAGAAGCCATGGTTAGGAGTACATTCTGCATTTCCAATCTACTGATTATTAAATTAAATACAGTAAATAGTTTTTGTTAACAGAACAAAGCGGAGTGTTAGGAGGTATTTGCAAACGGAGGGGGAGAGGAGCTTGACACCTTTTGTTTCTTGTGCAACAGTTCTGCAGTTCATAGACATTTAAGAAAGAAAGGGTTGGAGGAGAAATAGTTCCGTTTTCTAGCTCATGTTTTGGGAGGCCGTTGTGGTCTGTACAACATTCTTGGAGGTGGCGGGCTCATCTCATGGGATGAATGGGTCTGATTTCCATGAACTTCCTTGGAGCTCTGAATTTGTCAGCCAGGTACCTGAGAAAGTTTATCTTGCACAAAGGATAAATATTCCATGAAGTTTGCCAGTTTACTCATTTGCAGGAGTGTCATAATGTTTTGGTATCATTGCCGTGTCAGTTTTGTTTTTCAAAACAACTATTTTAATCAGATGGTTTCGGGAGCTCTGAGCAGAGATTAGCCTCTCTGAGTCTTCTATTTTATCTTTAAAAACATGTCTAGAAGGAATGTCATCTCAAATAGAAATCTTCTTGAAAGATAAAAGTCTTTATGGAGACTTTGTAGTAATTTCATTTAATACAAAAGTTTTGTGTGTTTTTTTCCTTGGTTGTTTGTACAGAACAATGGTAAGTGAAAAATTAACAGGCATTCATGTTAAAACTGTGTAATACTGGAAGCTAAGGTATTTCCTGAAGTGTGGGTTAAATTGTTCTAGGGCAACTTTTCCTTAACCCAGGAAATGCAGATCTTCCGGTGAAATTGTTTCCATGACGGGTTTCTACCTAACCTGCCAGGTCGAGAGTGTGCATTTCATTTTAGAGATGCACAGGAATTACTTCTTGATAACCGGGCCACTGAAAGCAATATGTGGCTGAACAGGGAGATACTACTTAGCAAAAGTGAAAAAGCTCTACCTGTATACACTGATTCTGGTTTCTGCCAGTCCAGGTTGAAGTGCAGAGAAATGTTTGCATGTAATGTGTGAAAAAAGAGCGAAGGTAACCCACTGAAAATAAATGTTTCACGCACAATACTTTCTCTTCTAGGTTTTTTGGTGGGGGGAACATAAGTGAATTAGGTCATTAATTATGACTTACATCTTTCTTTCTTTCTGATTTGCAGTGTGTGCTGTACTTGTGGGCCTTGAAAATCCTTTACCCCAAAACACTGTTTTTACTTCGTGGGAATCATGAATGTAGACATTTAACAGAGTATTTCACATTTAAACAAGAATGTAAGTCTACCTTAACATTTCTTCTCTTAACTCCCTTTTCAACAGCTTGATTTGTTATTTTGTGAGTATTTGATGCTGTTTAGCGCTGGTAATTTTAAATGTACTTTTCTTGTTAACTGTCATTAAACTGTAATTGCTGTACCCTGGGAGGGAACGTCTTGCAGGGGCTGGGGAGGGGGTGTCAGTGTTGGAGACAGGAAGAGGTTAAACACCTCACAGCAGGTAATGACCTATACAAATCCAGGGGTGTCATTACTTGGTGCTGCAGGTATTTGAGTCACTTCAGCTTGCCAGCCAGCCTGGCCTGGGAGGTGGCAGCCTGAGGCTACGGCAGGACCATCTGGGCATCAATGCTCTTGGTAAAAAACACTACTTTTTGCAGTGGCTGACAGTTTGCTGCCCCACGCAGCAGCCTGGCAGTCAAAACCTGCCAGCACACTGGCTCTGGTACCTCTGCGACAGGTCCCTGTCACTAGTGGAGGAGGTGGCATCTTACCCTGTCTCATCTGCAGAAGGGGAAAAATACAAGGAATGTGTATTTTTGATTGTTTTGGGTTTTTTTTTTCCTCCAAGTGTAGCATTTTCACATTTACCCTGTAAGTAAGCTTGAACTTTTCAGTGTGCTCTTTTTATAGGAATTCCTTTCTGTGTTGCAAGAAAGGATTCTGTGACACATTAAAGCTCATTAGATGTAGACCTTCACCTGCACAATGAAGCTTTGTATTTTCTTCTGTGGCACTGTAAGCTGAAGCTCTTGCAATAGGTCTGCATTCCCTTTTAGCATCAGGGGTAAAGGAAATGTTAATTGTCTCAAAGGCCTCATGGTTTACTGAGTTTAATATGCATATTGGTAAATTAGCATTTCAGCTTCATTGTACCACCTCATTCATTTCATAGTGGTATTTCTGTAAATAATTTATTATAAGGGACTGATCTAAAGTTCTGATTAGTTTGTAGTATATTGTGTGATAATGATGATAACCATTCAGCAGACTTTTTAAGGCTTCCTGTATAAATTTCATGACAGGCTATAATGGTATTTTATTATTGCTTGCTTACAGTTAGGGTTTTGGTTTGTTTGGTTTTTTTTGTTTGTTTGTTAGAAAAAAACAGTAAACTTGGTAGAACTTTTATTAGTTTCACCTTGGAGTCTGAAGAATTTTTCCAGCAGCAAATAACAATAAACTTAAAGAATTTTTTTGCATGAGGCAGGCTTTGGTATAGTCTTCAATGCAAGAGAGAGCAGTGAGAACAAGATTGAGTTATTAAGCAGCATCCTCATTTCTTTTTTCCTCTTAAATATTGATGGCAGTTTCTGATACCATCTTAATCTTTAAAAGGTAAAATCAAATATTCAGAGCGTGTATATGATGCCTGCATGGATGCCTTCGACTGCCTTCCCTTGGCTGCTCTGATGAACCAACAGTTCTTGTGTGTACACGGTGGCTTGTCTCCAGAGATCAACACTTTAGATGACATCAGAAAAGTAAGTCTGAATACTGCTCAGGTCTAATAAGTGAACAGTTAATTGCCAACATCTAAAACTTAAATACTTTTTCACTTCTTGTCCATTTGTGTAAGATGCTTGTATATCATTTTGACATTCATGTTACATTATTGCCTTTTAAAGGTCTTTTTAAATAGAACATAAAAGGAATTGCAGCAATTAGTCCCATTTTATTGAGGTGAGGAAATCACCAGCATCCAGTAAAACAAAGGATTTATCATCTTTGTGTTCTAAAAAAAGAAAATAAAAAAGTATTATGTATATAAGTAATTACAAGTGAATTAATACATAGCATGGATGTAAGTACTGTCTACTAGCAGCGTAAGCACACCATCTGATTATTCCTTGTGCCTTGTTAGGCATTCTGTACTTTTTTGGCAAACAGATAAAAACAGTTCTAGAAAAAAACTCAAAATATTTAAAGCATTTAATAAAAAAGTATGGTATGATTGCAATGAGTATAGTAAAGATAACATATAACTCATAAAAAGTGTCAAGAGCTTCATTCTCAATAGGTCCTGCCTCATTTTTAATAGTACTGCACTTGAGTACCTAGCACGCTGTCTAAGCGAGGCTTAATAATGTGATGCTTGTATAGTACTCTTATATTTTGAGAATTTTCTACCAATCATCTCATGAAAGTTGAAGGAACAATGTCAAGCAGTCTCTTCGCATAATCTAGTGTTGTAGTGTGTTATCAAGGATTAATTTTTTTTTCAGGTGTTTTGAAAAAGAATCTCAGTTGATATTTCTGAAAGGAGGTATTTAAACCATTCATTCTCAGTATTTCCAGCAGAAAAGACTTTCTTATTTCTTGCTTGCATTTTGAAATTTGCAAACATGGGTATATACCTCTGAGATTTAAAGTTACTGAAAGATAAATTATACCTTGAAGCTAATTTGTGGCCTACTAAGAAATTAATACTTTTTTTTTAAATAAATTAAAAATTGAGCCAGTAATTACATGAAAAAGCAATTAGATTAAGATATTAACCACACTTTTAAGAATTACTGAATGTGAAGTTTCATTTCTGAGGTAGAGCTTCACTATCTAATTAAGAAAAAATATTCTCTGCCTAAAATTTAGCTGGTTTTGCAACAATATGATGGCAGAGTAAAGCTGTTCAGCTCTCAAATTCCAGATTAGGGTCATTAACATCTTCACTTCCCCCCCACTAGCAGGTTAATTCATCTTTGGCAATCAGCAGGTATTGGGTTTGCATATTTATGAATTGTTATTTAATTTAAATGAACTATAGTTACAAAAGCAAAGTTACCAATTATGGTAGAGGGCTGAAATAAGTTAGAAGTGTAGGTATGATATGAATATTTCATGATGAGGGCGCAAAGGTAGAATTGTAGAGGTCTCTTATTAAAACTTTTTAACTGAGTGTTGAAAACATCTAAAAACAGTTCGTTCTTTCTGAATCTTTTTTGGGGACAGCAGGGGGGTATGCTAGGTGTGCTAAGAAATCATTACTTGATCTTTTTGGTCAGAGTAGAGAATATTTTGGACTGCAAGTCTGATTCATAAACCCATCTTAACAAGGGTTGTTTTTATATTCGAGTTCTTGCAGAGGAATACTGATTTTTAATGTTTCACTGTTTTGCTATGCTTTATCTTATTTGCAGAATGATTCTACATGATTTGAATTTTTTAATACAATATTCAGACAGAAAGAGGAATTTTTAGCTGCTTAATTAGGGCTAAGGTTATACGAGCAACAAGAATGTCATGGTAAGATGCTGTAATGCAGAAATGTTGTCTTGGTATTTAAATACTACTTTTTTTGTGAAAAAATGTATTTAAATCAAAATGGGAACTTGGTTTGTAATAACTATTGCATTTTTCCTTGAGGTGCCTCACTCACTTAAATCAAGTGCCATGATGCTTAAAAAGATCGCAAAATACAGAAATACTATCTTCTCTCTTGTCCACTGAAATGCTTGCAAAAAAAAGTAGAAAAGGGAAAAAAAATTGCACTCAGAAATGCATGTAGAGTGGGAATCCACTGTATTTCTTAATTTTCAGTTGTATCTGTTCCTTCTCCTCTTTGTCAGTGTTAGCAAGGAGTGGTTTACTATTATTCAAAAACCATGGCTTTAAAGCTGAGAGCAACCTGCAGCTGAAAAATAGATTGTTTTGCGTCCTTGTTTGCCAACCCATGGAATGAAAACCAGCAACTTTGCTTCAGCATTTCTGTGGTACATGGTTGAAAGAAGTTAGTATTTCTTTGTCTCCTATTTTTCTTAGTTAGATCGATTCAAGGAACCACCTGCATATGGACCTATGTGTGACATCCTGTGGTCAGACCCATTGGAGGACTTTGGAAATGAGAAGACTCAGGAACACTTTACTCACAACACAGTCAGGGGGTGCTCGTACTTCTACAGGTGAATATTACTACATTGAATGGGTTTCTGTACAAGGACTTGTTCTGGTTTTGCAATATAAATGTTTGCTTGAGGTTGGTAGTTCTGCTTAGATAATTGAGCATTTTTGTCTGCAGGCTTGCCTTGTTTTCAGGTAAATTCATGTTTGGTTTATTTTGTATCTTGCTTTCACCCATAACCAGGTAACCTTAAAATGACTTAATTTTATTCACCAAAGCCTGTGCGTTTTGCTTATTTTCTGGTCTTGTAAGTCAGGGAATGAATGTGTCCCTTCAGAAATGTAGTTACCTACCCCTTAAGTTTGAAAGTTAATTTTAAGTTAATTTAACTTAATTTTGAATGAAAGATGCCAGCAATGGAAAACTCACTACCTACTGCTCTGTAGGGTAAGTAAAAAAACGTGATTTTTCCCCACACAGGTACTTTTTTTTGCCCTGTTTTATCAAACTTTTGTTCGGGAATGGTTCTTCCCAAGAAATTCAGGATTTGAACAACATTGGTTAAACAGGACTTGCTAAGAGCTGAAATGCAGACAAGTGCCTGTAACATTCTTTCAGAAACACATATGAACTTAAACGTAAAGACATCAAGTTGTAATTAATCTTTGAAATTATTTCTTTTTATTGATGTTTTTAGTAAAATATAACTGCGAATATTCCTGAATAAAGTAATAGTAATTGGGAGGACAGAAGAACAGTAAGCAAATCTCTTAGTTTGTTACTATTTAAAGGAATCTTTCTTCTGTTTCTTTTCTGCTTAGTGGTGATTGTCCTTTAAGCATGGGTGTAAAGAGTTGGAAGACTCTCTTTCCTGTATGTTAAAGGAGTGGATTTCCTTGGGTGCTGGGGGACGCGCAGATGTTCCCTCTTTGACAATGCACAGGGAGACCAAAACACGCAACAAATGGTTCTCTTTTCCCAGTTCTGTCTGCGTGCTGACTGCTGCCTTTCTCCATTTCCAGTGGTAGGCAGCTTGGTTTGTAGACCAAGTCCTGTGGACACCAGGCAGAAAACACTCCATTAGGTGTGCTTGAGCTGGGGAAGAACCTCTCAAGCACTGCTTGTCTTTCATCATAGGATAGGCCTGTGTTACCACATGAACAGCAGTGGTGATTACATTGTTCCCTCCTCTGTCAGTGTGAGAATTTTGAACAATTCTGGCTTTTTTTTTTTCTTTTTTTTTGTTACAGTACTTAACTAAGTACTTAAGAACTTACAAGGATGCCAGAGTAACAAAACTGGACGTTAAATGACAAAATAAGCAATGTATGCAGTGAAATCTTAATTTAAATATTTATTTTTGTTGTGGAGAAATGTGAAGATGCTATTGGAACGTTAAGAGGTTGTTGAACCTTTGAAAGGGAACTGTTCTATTTAAGCCTGTGCTAGTGACATGCAAGTCTAAGTTTTTCCAACAAGCTCAGTAGAAGTGAGGAATCCACTCTTTTAGTTATCATATAAAATCTCACCTTGGACATAGCTGTCCTGTAGCTGTTAAGTAACAGCTAGAAAGTAAATCAGTGAGTTCTACCAGTAACCAGGATACAGAGCAGCTAGAACCAACCTCCTTGTTGGTAACATTAGCAGGAAGGTAACAGATGGTTTGACTTTTAGAAATTAGTTTTCCTAGTCCTTTTTTCAAGCTGTAATTGTTACAGCACGGGGATGGGCTGAGAACAAAGCGGTCTGCACTGCAGCCTGGGCTGCTAGCATGCACTTTCCGTGGGCAAGTCGTACTGTGCCTTCAGATTGATAATGTCTGGAAGGTGCTCGTTAACGTGTTTGGTCTCATTATGAAAGAAGGTGTCAAACTGTTGCAAACAATTGATCTGTGCAGAACTGGGCTTATGACACTGAAGGCCAAAATCATTCCTCTTTCTCTCAGCAGCACCATACACTTGAGCATGCCTGGGACTCCCAGGCACTAAAGGCAGTGAGTAGTGGTGATTTCCCCTCATGAACGTCTCTTACAAAAGTGGAAAAAAAAAAAGCTTTGCAAACGTATCTTCTTGTTATATACAGAGGTTATTATATACTGGAACAACTTTTAGATCCCCTGCTTTTTGCTTCTTCCCCTCTCTTTCCCCCCAAGCTCTGTTTACCATAAAATCTCCCTAAAATTTGTATGTTTCCTCCTGAAAATATATCCAGTCTGTCCTCTGACTCACATTCAGAAAAGTTGCATATTTCGGAAAAAGAGGAAATATTTGGAAGATAACTAATTGTCAGGTTATGTGTGAGGGATATGTAACTGTTAATGTGAGCAGATGACTAGCTTGGAGTCATCTGAGATTATATAAAGGCAAATGTTACTCTTAAAAGAAGTGCCTAGATGCTCTGGAAGGTCACTAATTGCTTAGCTAATGATAATCCCTGGCAAAAAAAGTATCCATCGCTATGCAACGTCTAATTTTGCTTGACTTTTCTTACTTCCTAGTTACTTCCTGAGAAAAGGAGTAAATTCTCCTAAACAGCCAACTCAGCTTGTAAATGAGCCCTCCTTCAAGACAGTCTGTTGAGAGGATGGGCTGTGTTTATTCTTCAGTGAATAAAACTTTTAAAGTTTCTTCAGTCATTTCCAGAAGGGAAATTAAAAGATAGCAGTGGGGATTTTAAAGGAAGGTCAGGAAGATTTCAGGCATGCACATGAACCAGGGAAATGATTTCTAGATGACAAAAATCTCTTAAGCAATTGCAGGAAATAACTGTAAGAAATAACTTTATCAGACATGTTCATTATAATGGCAAGTTTTGAGTGACTTTTCTCTGATTTAAAGTTATTTCTTGTAACCAAATGCTATGAGGAAAATAACAGTAACGTGGCTTTCTGTGTACATGCAACATATTAACAGCACTTTCCAGCTCAGTAGTACATTAAATCTTCTCCATTCAGCCAAAATTCTTTTGTGAAATTTTTGAGCCGTTTGTATGATGTAAATACACATAAGAAAGTATAAAGACTGTGGCTTACAGTACTCTGACAAGCTTCTCACTGCATTTCTTAGGTGATCGCTCACATACAGCCTACTGACTTTCAAAATGATCAAGTTTTTCTTCAAGAAATTTCTTTCTGTGTAGGAGTTCTCAAGACTCTTCTGGCTAGCTCTGTGAAATGTCAGATCTTGAAACCACAAGTCTAACCTGTGATTTAGAGATGTAAAGAATGGTGAGCATAATTTTCAAGGGCACTAAGAGTCAACACTTCATGCACACCTTTTGCATCCAGCACATTTTGCAGTGTGGATTGTCAAAATTTATGGATTCTTGGAAATAGCAATAGCACAATGCCACAGTAAAAAGTGTGAAATTTGAGTAATTCTTGGAAATTTATTCAAGTTCTCTGTGCCTTAAAGTGACCGAAGAGCAATAGTGGTGAGATTTCATTTCCCCTTTCTGAAATTTCAGCTTGTATGTTCTTCACAGGACATACATGCAACATTGCATGTTTGATGCAATTCCATGAAAAAGTAGAAATAATTAATGGAGTGCTAGTTGTGTAATTTGTTTTTTAGTTATGAGTCAAGTGAAGCTTTTCTTTAATCCTTACCCAAAATAATCTCATATTCAGGGAATGTTATGAACAAGGGGGAATTAGTTTGTCCTTGAGTGATATTTCCCACTCTCTTTCCCCCCAGTTTTTCAGCTGATCCAGCCAGTAAAGAAGTTTTCCTTTTTATCAGAGTATCCATTTTTGCCTTGGATTTACTTAGTGAATACTTATTTGCACTTAGCTGGTTGTACTGATCTTACCAATGACCCATTGCACTGATTTCATGGACTAGTAGTACAGTAACTTGGGCATTTCTACAAGAAATATATCTGACTTGGTAAGATACACTGATACTTACCATCTCGAGAATGGCTTCTTTAAGTGATCAGAAAGCTTGAAGAAGTCAGCTGAGCTTATACTAACTTAATGGGAGACAGCAGTAAGTGGATTTAGGCAATTGTTGAGGTGTGGGGAAAAATCTTTCCTTTCTATGCCATACTGGGATGGGGAACGTCATTGTTACCATAAGATTTACTGGATGGATAAAGAATTAAAATATTCTTTCATCACATTCAGACAAGATTGCTATGAGTGTGCTAACCATGAAAAATTATGATTGGATCTATGGCCAGCTTGTTTCACTTCATTTGTGTAAAAGCTTTGGTAAAGAACATCGGAAATTTGTTTGCACAACTGACTGAATTAGTAGCGTCTTATCCTATGTAAGGTACATCAAGGGCTTCCTATCAGGGGTAGACACGTGCAAGTTTAATACTCACTTTCTGGGATCATTTATCTGTATAAAATTGGTTAATTGCTAACTTTTAATGAGAGCATAAAAGTGGCATGAGCCTGGCCAAAGTCAAAGGATGGCCTCAGAAATAGAGTAGATACTCAGAAGCTTGCTGCAGGTGTGGTGCTCCAGCCTCTTGGGTTTTGTTAGGAGTTTAATATCAGTTTTTAAGGAATGGTGAGCATGATAAAGCTGTTTGACTGTTGACTACATTGTTACATTTTTCATAAGCAACACAAAACCAAAGGCAGACATAGTTAGCAGTGGCAAGAGTGACCAGCGTTGCAGGCTCCTCCAAGAACATAATTTCCCAGCCTTTGACAGTACTGAAATGGTTCAGCCTTGCAGATGTTCTGGGGTAAAATAATATCTTGGTCTTGACAGCACGTCATTTCAGTGGTCTACTTTATATGCACACTAAGTTTGTAAATATGCAGGGATTAGAGAAATGTCTGCTAAAAGCTTTTGAAGACTGTAGCATGTTTCACCTCAGGGTGTGAGGCAGAGTTGTATGTTTTCAACAGCAGCATTTTAAACAGATTCTTTTGCTCACTTTTCCTTCTCCCAGGCCAGAAGCTTTTTGCTGCCCTCACCCTAAATGCCCAGCTCTATTGGTAGAATTCCTCGTGTGCTCCATCAGACCTGGGAACACATCCAATTTTAAAAGAATGACTCTGA
Source organism: Nestor notabilis (assembly GCF_000696875.1). NCBI lineage: Eukaryota > Metazoa > Chordata > Aves > Psittaciformes > Psittacidae > Nestor > Nestor notabilis. The sequence goes on along the minus strand of NW_009924358.1, from coordinate 14,998 downwards.
GAAGAAGATATGTGTTTATTTGTTCTAATCTCATGCAGTTCCCTACTCTGCTTCTCAGTGCTGCTTTGCAGATAGCATAGCTAAGGGCTAGAAAAAGTAGGTGGAAAGAGATATGCTGGGAGCTGCCTAGGACAGCAGAGCAACAAAAGCATTTGCCTTTGGAGACTGAAGTGTGAGGCCAGTGGGCTTTGCTGAGAGCCTGGTTTTACACATGCCTATAATCTTAGAGAAGCCATTGGGCTAAAATTAGATGTCTTCTTTTTAAAGAAATGTTTATCCCTCTGTTTCAATAGTATGCTGAAAGATATGGAAAAAAAATAGATAATCCATCCATTTTTTCCATTTTTTGGTGGAAGAGCGATTTGAAAACATCTGCCATTTTGGTTCAAATCAGCAAAGTGTTGCTTCTCTTCCAAAACTGAGTAGAAGTAATCAGTGATCATGCAAAAGAGACCTCAGAACGAGTAAACTGTGCATGAGGCATTTTAATGAAAAAAGCATGCCGAAGTAGGGAATAATCACAGTCACATAGTCTATGGGGAATAACAACTCTCTAGCGTAGCAGTGGGGTATTTTGTTTTCTCTGTGAGTCACTGCTCTGCTGTGATTCAGCATGACACATGAAGTACAGGCAGAAGGTTGGGTTGTTGTGGAAAAGCCTGTTGCGTGGGGGGGAGAGGAGGGAGGGTCCTGTTTGTTTGTTTTCCCTCTTGGCCGACTGCTTTCTTTATGGCTCATCTGAATTACAGTCTGGGCTCTGTAAAGCAGGGCAAGGAGGAAAGCATTTCTGGAAGCGTAGCGCTCAGAAAACTAGTAGGGAATTTGACTGAAAGGATCATTTTCATTAGAAAGATTAGAAGAAAAATTTCCAAGAAGTCTTTTCTGTAAAAGCTTGTTTCTGATAACTTTTGCCATAATCTCTGTTTTGTTGGCATGTTGCAGGACTTCCTGCTGTTTACCTGGAGGGCATGCATTTTTGTGTTCAAGAATATTGTTTAATATGAAACTTCAGTCGGGTAGGAACAAACTGTTGTTAAGAAAGCACTGGAAATAAAAGCCCTGTATTTATGGGGGTAATGGCTTTAAACTGAAAAAGTGTTGATTTGGAGTAGGTGTAAGGAAGAAGTTTTTTATTGTGAGAGCGGTGAGGCACTGGAACAACTTGCCCAAAGAAGCTGTGGCTGCTCCCTTCCCTGGCAGTGTTCAAGGCCATGTTGGACAGGGCCTTGAGCAACCTGGTCTAGTGGAAGGTGTCCCTGCCTGTGGCACAGAGGTTGTAACTAGACAATATTTAAGGTCCCTTCCAACTCTACCCATTCTATGATTCTGTTGTCTCAACTGTATAGCATATGTGACATCTGCATATAGTGAAAACCTTGCTTCTCCCCAGCCTCCACTTCAACAAGTAGCTGAAGAAGAATGTCTGAGAGTTGCTTTGCCTTTTTCAAAACAAAATATCCAGATAAACTGCTTATGGGTTGTAGTGGTCTGGGTAATACGAGTGCTTGCTCATTACAGGTACCATGCTATTCACTGAGAAGAAAAGATGGCAGCCAGATTTTTCTTTTTTGTGTATTTGCATGGAGGACTGTGTGACGTCTCTGCCTTTGTAGGTGTGGGCCCTATAGAATCAGCCAAATTCTACTAGTAGAGGTCTATTTTCCACAGATTTATCAAGAATAAGATAATTAAATAATAACCCCCACCCCCCCCCCCCCCCCCCTTTTATACTTCGAAGTGGAAAGAAGAACCTATCATGTCTATGTAGGAGCACTTTTTTTGTACCACTTCATTATATCTTCTTTAAAAGCAGTGCTTAACTGGATGAAAAGAATATTATGGGGGAAAATGTAATAGGCTAGACATTTTGAGCAGCTGCACTGATAATGAACATAATCAACTGTCTATCAGATTTTTCATTATAGACCCCAGTTTTCAGAAGTTAATGTAAAAATTTCTAAACAAAATGTACCATAAGTCTGCATTTAGTCACAATTAATTATGAAAAGAAATGTATGTAAATTAGTTCTCATTTGCCAGTGGTTTGAATGGCAGCTTGTCAGCAGTTGAGATCACTGCAGTTGCCAAAACGATACCCCACGTAATTTGGGAATTGAAATTACTTTATAATGGCAATCTTTTTAGACAATTTCAAATACCAAACCTTCAACTGAGAATATATGCTAGATGGGTCAAGGCCAAAACCAGCAATATACCATTCTATTGGGTTTGTAGGCTCTAGCTGCAAATGACATTTCAGCTTCAAAATATCTGGGAAGGTTGGAAGCAAGAGTAGCATTTCTCTTGGATAAACTGAAGGAAGGTGATGCGTTAGATTTTGCAGATTTTTTTTTTTGTATGAATTTTCATCTCTTTAATGCATGTAGTCAGAAACTGATGGGACTGTTAAGTGATTGCACGTGGGCTCTGAAGGTGGTCCATGAAATCATGGCTGTCACAGCAGGTCTTTTGTACAGTGTTTAGTTGAAGGGGTTTTGTTTGGGGTTTTTTGTGGTTTGGTTTTTTTTTTTTGGTTGGTTGGTATTTCTTTTTGTTTGGCTTTTCTTTGTTTGATTTTCCCCTTTTTTTTTTCCTCCTTGGAGATTCAGAGACTCTGCAAGTTTGTTTGTTATTTATAGGCACACTGCAAGCCCATCGTGCTGCAGAACCAGCACAGAACTGGTCATGGAGATGCTTTAGTGTCTTTCCCAACACCTTATATTTCCTTCTTTAAACCTTTCCAGCTGTTCTATTATTTGAACTATGGGAGAGCTGAGTCAATAGTGGAAAATAAACATGGGAAAAGGATGTTAATGCAGGGTCTATTTTGCTTTTTGTACAGCCTTTGGGTGACATGTCAGAACTGCTGTATGTTTTACACCTTTTGCCACCAGTTTTGATTTATTATTTTTTTTTCAGCAACAGTTTTGGGGTTTTTTTGATTGTTGCTCTCCAACTTGCCCAGCAATGAGAAGAAGGAATTAAGCATCTACATGTCACATCCTGGGTCTCAAATTCAGGAAAATCTATGTCCTGGTCTCAGGTCAGACATTGCTCTGGGGCAGGCTGCGCATGGAAGGCAGCCCAATTCTCCACCCATGCCAGCCTGCCTCTCCACCATGTTGGCCTCAGAGTTAGGGCACTTGGAGCTGGTCAGGCTCCTGGCTGACAGAGGGGCACAGAAAAGTAGCAGTTCCAGTTCCTGTGCCTGGCCAGCTTGTCTTGCTGCTGATGTGCTGGCAACTTGTGGTACTGGAAGTAAATTCAGATAGTGACAGGAAGTGGTAATATTTGTTTCTCCCCACGTTTAATGTTTTAAGTGCAATTCCATTAAGCTGCAAAGGATAAGGCAAAACAAACTGTATACGACTGACCAAAGGAGGGAAGAAAGGGAGTAAGTCTAGATGTCGTCTGAATAAAGACTCCCACCCCTTAGATGTTTTTAAGGGGCCTAGGAATGTTTTGCCAAATCTGTGAAGTCTTTCTTGTTCTGGTGCCGCTTCGCCTTTATCCTTTACCATGCATGTTCTTTGTTCTCTTTTGCTTTTGCTATAGTTGGCTTTTAACAGGGGAAGCCAGGAAGTTTTGGCTTTCCTGGGTTCTGTATTAAATTACTAATGATAGGAGAAGAGAGGTTTTGCTTCCTGAAGTAATAGATGGTCATCGTGTTTGTTATCCTTTAGTACAGTCATGGAGAGTCATCAGTGGTTTAAAAGCAAGAAGAAAATAGGCATTACAGAAAAAAAACTTTATTTTTGAAAGCAACAAAATGGAGGAATTTTAAGTTCTGCAATGCTTAATTTTAAATAGCTTTTCTTTGAAAACTTAATTTCTCACACTTACACTGTCAAAACTGTTATGTTTTTGTTTTTCTTGTATGTGATTTCCATATGTGTTCAGTGTCTTAAACAGCAAAAATGGTTTTCACAGTGCTGAGGTTGTAAGAAAGGGCTCCTCCATTCGCCTTGAAAGCAACACTGTCTATGTGCAGTGAAAAATATGTTAGAGATTCCTCTATCATCATTTTCACCTAGTGATTTTGTTTTCATACAGTAGAACACATATTGGAAAGATGCATTCAGTGAGCACATTTTCAGGGTTTCAGAAGTCATAAATTTACATTTTAAGTTGGGGAAAAGATAGCTCTTGTTCATCAAGGAGATCAAGTTCAGAAGATCAAAAATCTCCAGTTGGGAGATTGAGTTGTCTTTTTTCGTTCTTTCTCCCTCTCTTTCCACACACCACCTTATTATCTGGTGTCCATAAGCAGCCTGTGCATTAGTGGGTGAGGAGGTTTTCTGTTACAAGTAACCGTTGTATCACGTTTTTTTTCTTCAGAGTACATCAAATGTTAAAGTATAATAAAAGAAATCATTTCTGACAGGCAATAGGTGATTTTTGTTACGTAGTGAATTGCACCTCTCTAGTATTCCTCTCCACGCAGGTATGGGGTGGAATTAAAAAAGGTGCTGCTGCTAGTATTGTCTCTACTGAAATCTGCCTGCAGAGCAGGGGCTGATTTCATGAATGATGCATGTGGGACAAAACGTTTTTAGAAAGCTAGAGCTAAATGTGGAGCTTCTGATAATGCGATAACACATGTTATTATTTTGTTTGAACAGTTACCCTGCAGTATGTGAATTTCTACAGCACAATAACTTGTTATCTATCCTCCGAGCTCATGAAGCCCAGGATGCTGGGTAAGTGTGCATGGAGAGGGGTCACTAATAATGTATAATGGTTTAGTGTTCTCAAACAGAGCAAGTAAAGAAAGAACAACTGAGTGAGAATAAACTGGAAAACTTAAAGTTAAGTTGCAACAGCCCTCACTTTTTAGTAATATTATAAAAACATACACTGGCATTAGAACATATTTTACATTATTACTGAGTTATAGGACTTAATGAATCCTCATATGTCCCATTTACTTGGCTTCACTGATTTTAAGGGGCATAAAATGACCACAAGTTTGTCAAGTTGATGCCAAACTTGGGAAGGAAAACAAATCAGCTCAGAAAAAGAAGTTTTATAAATGTGCCTGAGACTTCTAACACACTGGTTGCCACGATGCCTGGGAAGTGATTTGTCTTTATGAAGGCCAGAACTGTCATCTCTTAAGTCTTTCATGCCTACATGAAACTTATGGTCCTACTGTTTTTATGCTTTATCAAGAAAATTCACTTCTGGTACTCCTTAGCCCAAACAGATTTTATGCAGGAGTATCATCGATGAATTTAATGTATGCAAAAACAATCCAGGTCAACCACCAAGGAGTGTTGATGGTTCCCTCATGGAACTATGGCCTGTGTAAAGACAGAATTTTTTATGCTGCTGTAAAATATTAAAATATTATCCATTCATTGAAATGTACTGTTCTTGTGGGATATTAATGAAGGATTGGTATCTGATAAATAGCTTTGCATATCTTGCGGAAATTATTAATGTGCTTATTCAGAGGTAGAAACTTACCCAACCTGAATAGTAATAAAAGATGAAGTAACAAGATTGTAGGAATGAGGTCGGTAGTTGCTATGCATATGAAAAGCTATTCTGAATGTTTGAATTGTCACATACTTAAAAATGTCAATGCAATTAAAAGCAAGCTATTACTCTGCCAGAAATAACTGACATGAAATACCCAAGGGTAATGAAATTTCATTTTTATTGTATTGCTTTCCAATAAAGGGTGAAAAAGAAAATTTTGTAGAAAGGATTGCATTGAAACTATACAATGGTTGCTGTGCAACTATTGTGCATGTCTGCCAGGTTCTTCAGTTTCTTGTAGCTGAAGACTGAAGAGCAGTATTTGCAGTTACTTATGTCTTAGTAAGACAAATACTGTTTGGTTGGTTTGCTTGCAATTGCTACAGGTTTAATGCTTGAGTAATTATATGTTGGTCACATAAACCTTTTATTTTTCATAAGGCAGTGAGGTTAGGTAATGAAAGCCTGTGCAAGCAAGTTTACTAATGCAAGCGTTAGTAAACTGGCTAATAGACCGGATGAGATTAGACACAGCACTGAAAATATTGGACCCCCTGTTTCCCCTCACCTTCCCATACTTTCCATCTCCCCTGGCCTTGCCATCACTTGCCTGCCCAGAGAGGGCAGGGAGCTGGAGTGTCATGGAGGAGAAACACTTCTCTTAAGGCAGAACTGTGCACCTCCAAGGCATGTACTGGTGCTTGTGTTCACCTGCAGTCCCACAGAAGGAAAGTCTGGGAACATCCTGAGGTGCACACACATAGAGGCCACCTCGCTCCAGGATGGTCACTGAGTGAACTTGTAACAAAACCCATCACTAAGTTTCAGATGGGGACAGAGGTTTCAAGCATGGTGCGGGTCCCTGGCCATCCCAAATAGATATAACAAGTAAGCCTGAAGGAAATACTTTTTTCCACTTTAAAAATCACATATGCATGTTTTTCTAACTTCGTATTTGTCAACAGCCACTGCAGTAATGTACTAGGGGGTTTTGCACTATATTTGGTCAGTGACAAATATACATAACAAACACTGGGCAATAATTAGTATCTTCCCTTTCCTTTCAGGTATCGTATGTACAGGAAAAGCCAAACAACAGGCTTCCCTTCACTAATCACAATTTTTTCAGCACCAAACTATCTAGATGTATACAATAACAAAGGTAAGAATTTCATTCCTGTTAATACACAGTAGACTCTACTTCTCTTTACTCAAATATATTACAGTGGTTTTCTTTTTCACTCCTTTCTCTATCAGTTCATTCCCGTTTTCTTCCTCTATTAGTTCATGCCCATTCCATTTATTACGTAATGCAAATCTAATTAAATTTATTGCAGGCAGATGTGTGCCTCTGAACATAACTATAGATTGTAATATGCCTTAGGATATTTCTGTTCTTCAACTGCAAGTTACTAAGTAAGTGTTACACAGGAAGCAAAACTGCAAACAGCTCTATTAACTAAGAGAAGCATATTAAGAAATGCTCTAGGTGAGATGTTCAGAGCCCAGTGTTGCTTGTAATTGTTTGTCCTTTTGCTCCTTTCCACTAAAATTAATGGAGTTTGTATATGCAAACCTTCTAGCCAGCTAACACTTTGGCAGATCATCAGTGGATAAAGCAAGGGGATAGATATTGTCTGAGTTCCTTTATGTTTTGGGTTTTTTAATCACTTGAAAACTATTATGTAGGAAATTAAATATCATTAGCAAAAAAAAAAAAAAAGGTTACAGCACAAATAAGCAGTCACTGGTCACAAGTGTTTGCAGTTTCTCTGAGTTTGTTAGTTCATTGCATTCTCTGAAATCTCCTCTTATGAACTGGAAACAAAATCATGTTTCTAAAAATAAAGTATTCTAATAAACCTGTCCTTCTCTATCTTGCAATGAGCAGTACTGTTTGCTTTACTCCTAGTCCCAGTAAAGATAAAGTTATTTTTGTTCCTCTGTGAGAAAAACAAAACATTTTTTTTCTCAGTGATACTCTTGAAAGTAGCTCCACTGCAAAGAAATCAGTCCTTGAGAAGAGATATTTCTAATTTGGATGCTTGCCAGCAAAGGAAGTAACCAATTTTTATTTTTTTTTCTTAAATATGCAAAAGAAAGCTTCTTCAGGCATCGTTTTATATTATAAAACTTTCAATCTAAAAGCTGTTATGCCATGAACTGTATGCAAGAGAAGGAAACACTTCACAGTTGGACAATGGGGTCTGTACACATTGGTGTTCTCAATATGCTTGTTAACTTGTGTAAAGATTAATAAGAGCATTCTGCAAAAAACATGCAAGCAGAGCTGTCGGTAGCTACTTTTTTAAAACTGAATAATACAGGGACTCTGCTAGCAACCCAAGAAGCGCAGGATGAAACAAGAAATGTGTTAATTTCTTGGCAGCATCATTGCTGTTGGTGGAAAAGTGTATTTACTCTCTGGGCTGCTGCTTTGGGTAGAAGGCAGACCAGTGACAGGTCTGTACAAGTGAGATGTCAGAAAGTGTTCACCTTTTGTTTCTTAATGCATGGAGGCAGCTCTGTGCACACAAAGGCAAAAGGTGAACAATGGGGATTTTTGTCATGAGGACAACTGTTAAATGTAAAGCAGTGATTTAGAATGTTCAAAATCTTGAATTTGAAATCACAAAGTTTGGGTGGTGAAGAGAAGGGCCTTTCCATAATCTCTGTTTCAGAAGAGAGAGTCGTTTCCCTTGTTCCATAATGCTCCAGTGTAGCAGGCAGGTCTTAAAACTGTTGGAAAGCCTTTTTGGTGAAAGGCTGTAAGCCAGCTTCTGAGAGGCGCTGGTTATCTGCAGTCACAGCTGAAGTTTGAGTGCTTTGGTAGTGATACCTGGTCTGAGTGAGCTCACGCAAATCGGGAGTGGTGCAAGATCGGTACCGATGTGCCACTCTCTATTGTATGGCTTGTTGTAAATGTAGAGGCTGCCCTTTAGCAGCTTTGATTTCCATTGTGTTTAACTGCTTCCTTTTCCTCTCATCAGAAGTTTTCATGCGTTATTTCATGTGACTGATTGCACTGGCTCTTGGCATTTAAAGTGCATCATGCATAGTTTTCATGCTGCTTTGCTCATGCATCTCACCTGGATAGCCGTTGGGTACTTGCTTCCTTCTTCAAGAAAGAAAAACACCATCGTCCTCAATCGGTCCAAAACATGTCTACTTGTTGGCTTCCTTGATTTGCAGCAGATTATTTAAATAAGAACACAGAGTTCCTGACTGGCTGATTTCAGGAGGCAAAGGAAAGTTTTTCCATCCAGAGGTGTTACAGGAGGGTTGCTGCAGCTGACCGATCACACACTGGTGCGAAACATGCCTGATTTTTACAGATTTTGGGGTTTGGTTATTGTCAGCCCTCAGAAAAGGAGTTCATCTCCTGCTAGTAAATGCTTTTCTTTCTAGTATGCATTCTTAGTATGCTTCTGGTTGTCATTTAGTTAATAAAGTCACTCTAAATAAATTCCTGAGAGGCTCCAGCTACCACTGACATGAATTTTTAAATTTTAAATTTAAATCATTTTATATGAACTGTTGTTTAAGATGAATTTTTTTTCAAGAAGGTGCATGGAGCTAGAAATGCTCATTTTCTACCCCAGGTTGATAGTTCTCATACCCATTAAAGCAGATGTACTTTCTTGTACTTCTTCAAAGCACTTCAGAAGGACTGGGCTTGGTTGCCAACTTTATTCTTATGAAGTTGGCTTACTCAATCCCTGCTGGAGAGCAGACTCTGGGATCAGATATGTCCTCAAAGAGCAGTGGGGAGGCCACATTCCCAGAGCAAAAGGAGGTTTAGCGGGAGTAGCTGAAGGTAAGCTACCCGAACAAGGCCATATTCAGCATATCTGCTGTTAATAATGCTGCCATGAACCCTCTGCATGGGCTGTCTCACAGTACTGACCCAGCATGGGAATCTCTTTTGGCTTTGCGCTACCCAACTCCAGCACCAAAGGGAGTGTTCTGTATCCTTTGGTTACTGGCCATTGCCTCATGAAGGCTGCATGTGTAATTTATCTGTCATGTGGCTGCTGGGTCATGCTGCAACCTCAGCCCACACACATGCACAACTGCGGGTGCCAAAGTTAAGTTTTTCAATTAGGAGGCTCCTGTCAGGGGTTCCCTGTGTAGTTAATGGAGACAGAGAGATACACTTTCAGGAGGTGATTCAGAGACTTGGCAACTGCCTAGATATGGGGAGCCTAGAGTCCCTCCTCTTTCCAAGGCTATCTTTCTTCATTATTGTTATTAATGCCTTCCATATTCATTATAATGGAGAGCATTGGCAAAGCTGGGGAATTTGTACATATGGTTTTTGGCAACTTCTGAGCTTCTGTTCAGTGTCTTCATAGCTTTCTCTAACATTTCTGCTCTCATTTAGATTATTAAAAGGCGTAACGAAAAACATACTTTAAGATCATTATTAAAACTTGTTACAAGAAATACCAGTGTGTTGATCAATTTTCTAAGACTACCCCTTCTGGAGAGGATCAAAACTCCTCATGCAAGAAGATAAATGGTAATTAGATTGTGGTAGTTACTTGTGAATTCAGGGCCTCAGAGGAAGGCTGTACTGATCAAGAAACTCTGAGGAAGTTGCATAAGTACAGGTTTACCCCAGGTTCAAGGGTGCCCATCACCAGGGAGAAATTCCACAGAGTGACAGAGTAAGAGGGTGCCAAAAATGACTGAATTGTATGATCTGCTGGCCTTGTACCATGTCTAAACTTTCATTACAGTATTTAATGTTGCTTAATGCCTTAATCAGGGCTTGCTGAAATGCTGCTTAAAAAAAGAATGAAAAAAATGAAAAAAGGTGAAAGATTTTACAGAAGTTCTACAGAGGCAGGCAATTTATTTGTATTTGGCAATACTTCATATTTTAGCATCTGGCTGTCACGTCAGTAAGTGCATGCTTTTTGGCTGAGTGAACAATTTTAACTAGCTGTCTAAAGACAGACTATTCTCTTTTGAACACTTTTAAAAGGTTAGGTTTCATAGTGGTGAGATTACCACCAGAGAATCTGAAGCTATTGGAAAAGAAATAATGTGGTGTTTCTTCCAACGTGCTGCCACGTACATGTGGTGTTGCTGAAAGGAAAAGCAGATCATGAAGGAAAGAAAGAGACAGTATGCAGGGGAGTTTGGGATACTAGAAAAATCAAAAACAGCTGTACATCTGTATGCTTGTTAGTATATCAGATAAGTAATGTATCAGTGAAACCTGTATAAAGTATCAGCATGTGGTATATCATAAGTACACATTAAGAAATGTACCTGATCCAAATGGATCTAACAGGAAAATTATATTGGAAAAAGGCAGAGTAATATACCTGGAAGAAAGGATGATCTTCAAAAAATAATTGCACTTTGGGAACAAAAAAGCAGGATAACCTTCTGTTTGCCCTATCAGTTTTCTTTAATGCTTTTTCTTTGCTGTTGTGATGAGGCCTTGTCACGGAAACAAAGGCTTTTAAAAAGGAGCTGTCAGAGTATCTAGGCCATCTCATTGCCAGTGCAGAGGAGTTTGCCAGGAGTGATTTTTTGCAGCCTATTGAAAAAATCTTGAACACTATTGCGCTGTTTCTTTGGAAGACGCAATTGCACCTGTAGAATAAAAGTCTTCAGAATTCTGGAAGGGAAGATTTTCCCAATTGCAATTGGCCCCACCTCTTATACAGGATTATTTAGATTATTACCTTGTATAGTAAATATTCTTTTCCTTTGATAATGTTTAAACTCCCAAAGCATTTTACTAACCTTTATCCGTGACCTGTCTTGGGCAGAAAACGCTGTGGTTACTTAGCAACTCTGCTGGAGGAGAAGGCACTGTTCCCAATTGCACAGTTAATGCTGAAGTTAATTTGGCATTAAATCAGAAATTGAAATTCTTTCTTAGGTATGAAGAATTCGAGAGACCTTTTGCTGTGTTTATTTTCAAAATGCAAGATGAGATTTCTGGAAAAAATACAAGAAAATTAGTTAACTTGCTTGCTAAAATTATTTTGAGGATGTTTGTCTAAAAAGATACAGTTCATTCTGGGATAGTATTTCTGCCATGCTCTTTTCCATCGGGGGCGGGGGGAAAGTTATCAATTAATTTATACTGAAAAATGATTCAGCAAATCTCAAAGCAGGATATGTATTTCTGAACTATTGGTCACACAGCTTAATGATGTTCACATTGCTTAAGGCCTTAATCCGCCTCCCGACATATAGGCTTTTAAAGTACCATTTGAGGTGTCAGAGAGGTCCGAGACATCCACTCGGATCTGACAGGTATGACAGAAGAGACAGGGCCATCCCAGCTCATCTTTAACTGGGGGAGACCAAGGAAAAGAGCTGTCTTCATTTCTAGCTGAAGGAAGGAGGTTTCTTACCTGCACGTTTTTCACCATTCATATTTCCAGCCTTAGGTACCTATGTTAAATACTTAAAGCTAAACAGTATGGATGGTCCTTGCCTGCTGCCTTAGTCTTTCATTACACTCTGATGTGATTTCAGTGTCCAGTATCTCAGTTTACTAACATTGGAAAGAAATATAATGTCATTTGGGATATCTGCACTATCTTACAAAACATGAGTTTCTAAAACTCATTTACAACAGCAAAAACCAAAATTAGGTTAAAATGTGTGTGGCTGTTAAGAATAATAAAGTAAGATCCTTGTTGTGGTTGGTGATTATACATTGTAAAACTTGGCTGGTGGCTTGATCTGCTAGTATCTGTCTGAGTATACGTTTCAACAGAAAAATATAGAGGTTGCAGCCAGGAATAAAAAGCGAATGTTGGAGAGAGTCAGGTTTCCTCAGTTGTGGGTTTCATAACCAAAGGAACCCATCCCACTTTCTTAGGTCTCCTCCATTAGTGACTATGTGGCCTGTAGTCATACAACCTTCAAAAGGTTCCTGTTCTTTCAGGGTTGCTGGGGTCTCTCCTATAGCTACTTAGGTGTCAAGTTAAAGTGCATTAAGAAATAAAGCAGAAGTGAAACCTCCAAACCTTCTCTGAGCCAACAGAGAGCAAAATAAGAGCTATGACCAAAAGAAAGCAAGGGGCCAGAAAAGCTCAGGGAAACTCCTGCTTTATCTGAGAATATCTTCTAGCTGAAGTTTTCTTCTTCTGACTACTAAGCAATAGTGAGAACTGCACAATCATAACAAGCCAGTTTGTTTAATGTTAAATATCATCTTCATTAGTCACCTAATAAAAACATTGTTTACATTGTGCTTATAAAAATTTTAAATTAAAAAATTCAGAAAAGTATTTGTGATACTGATAACTACCATATTTTATTTTATTTTTTCAAGACTAGAAGATTTCTATCTCTATTACTACCGTGCTCTATTTTATACTGTGATTTTATTTTGAGTGTCTTTTGAATTCATTTGTAGGGGAGCTGTACAGGTCATTTACAGAGGATAATAGTTTTTAAAATACTGTTATCGGAACTTGTTCTTCTAAGATAATCAGGTATATAAATTAATAAGATGTTATGAAGATTTTGGTTTTCACAGTAATCTTTAAATAAATTATCTTCCTTAAAAAAACAAACCAACCCCAAACCCACCTAAAGCTATTTATCTTTAATTTGATGGTTTTCTACTGTTATTCTTATAATTCAGACTTTTTTAAGGCCAGTTTTAAACATTCATTGTAAAAATGATTTATTCAACTTTCACAGAATCTAGGAATAGACTTAATGGATAAATTGAAGAAACAGTGGGAAGGGGAACTACCTCAGCTCACTACGATGATGAATTTGAAGGTTTAGTCTTTCTCAGTGAATATTCACAACTATGAGTGGTCCTTTTTGTGTGGTTTTGACTCATTTTTGCTGTATAGCCACAAACTATTTATTTTTATCATGCAATTGTGTCCCTGTAATAGAAGGAGAATGAATGCAACCTTAAGAAGTTTAACCAAGCCAAGCACAAGGTCCTACACCTGGGTCGGGGCAATCCCAGGCACAGCTGCAGGTTGGGCAGAGAGGAGATTCAGAGCAGCCCTGCAGAGAAGGACTTGGGGGTGTTGGTTGATGAGCTTAACGTGAGCCAATAGTGTGCACTTGCAGCCCAGAAAGCCAGCCATATCCTGGGCTGCATCGAAAGAAGCATGACCAGCAGGTGGAAGGAGGCGATCCTGCCCCTCTACTCTGCTCTTGTGAGACCTCACTTGGAGTATTGTGTACAGTTCTGGTGTCCTCAACATAAAAAGGACCTGGAGCTGTTGGAGCAAGTCCAGAGGAGGGCCACAAGGATGATAAGGGGGCTGGAGCACCTCCCATATGAAGACAGGCTGAGAAAGCTGGGGCTGTTCAGCCTGGAGAAGAGAAGACTGCATGGAGACCTACTAGCAGCCTTCCAGTATCTGAAAGGGGCCTATAACCCAAACCATTCTGTGATTCTGTAATTTCGATCTGCCATGTATAATTTCAGGAGAAAATGATGGAGATATTAAGATCAACACTACTTTTCTCATTTTTGCTAATAGCAGTATTAAGTCATTTATATTTTACTGAGCAGAAGAATGTCTGCCAACTGTCAGACTAGGATGGGCAAAAGTCAAATGTAGTTTATTTAAATGGAGGGTGTCTGACTGGCAAGAGTTCACGTAAATGTTAGCGAGCCATTTTCTGTATCTGTGGGTAGGCTTCAGAAACAACCAGGTCACTCTGGACTCTGTCATTGGCCACAAAAAGAAAGACATTTAGCAACCTAGTAAATTTTTGTGGGAAGAAACAGTCTAGTGCATCAAACCAGTTTCTTCTCTGACTGACACACACTTTAGTCAATGGAAGCATATGAACAATCAGGGGAAATTGTTCTTCCCCCTTCAGCCAGCATTGCAATACACTGCATTTCCTGTGGTGCTGTGCCATGTAGTTGTGCAACTTCATTGCTGGCTGTTAAGTTATAACCAGCCCCTGGAACTATGTTATAAGTCCTGCTGGTTTTTATTGGTCATCTCAAAACTATCTTTCTTTATGAGCCAAGAAATACTTGCTCTTCTGTTTCATATATAGCTCTGTTGACATCCAAGAGCATATGTATTCTTTGCCTGTGAAACTTTGAAATCAGTGAATTTCAGGAAACAGATTCTGTAAACTAAAATATACCCTAGTTAGGTTAGAGGTACTGTTACTGGGTTGAGTAACTGCATTGTGAAGATACTACATTATGTGTGTTTGCAAGAAGACAGAAAGAAAAATCCCCAAAATACTAAAAACAGAAGGAAGGGATGAGATTTACTTTTACTGTTTCCCAAGCTGAGACAGTTGGCCCATAAAGTGAACATAGAAATCCAGCACTGGATGATTTTTATTGAAAGACCATTATTATTGAAAGCTGTTGCTCAATACATTCTTTTAAAGACAGCTAATAGACCTGTGACACAAACAGCTACTGAACCCATGTGCATTGTCTGTTCTCCAGGTGGTCTCAAAGAATGGCCTAAGATTTGGGTAACCTGCAGCACCCTGTGTCCTGGGTTGAGCTATAGCAGTCATTTTT
>NW_009924357.1:0-461 GCF_000696875.1 Nestor notabilis | reverse complement strand
AAATATTCCCGTCCGAAATAAAAAAGGACCGTGAGGGGAAGAAATCTCTCTCACAGATGGGAGAAAATAAATATTCCCGTCCGAAATAAAAAAGGACCGTGAGGGGAAGAAATCTCTCTCACAGATGGGAGAAAATTAAAGATTGCGTGTGCCGATTGGGTTCCATCAGCCACACTAGCATTCCCGGTCCGGGTGACGGACGGGGGACAAAGAGTTCACTCGCCAATAAACCCTAAGGATATACAAGCGATTGTTAAGGCAATTGCGGATAAAGGGCTTAATTCTGCCATGGTCTCCACCCTCATAGACGGTGTCTTCGGGGGGGACGATATGCTCCCATTCGATATAAAACAAACCTGCAGATTGATCTTTGATGGGGCAGGGATGATCGTTTTTAAACAAGAATGGGAGGACAACTGTGCAAGGCAACTAGCCCAAGTAACCGGGGCGGAGAAACCGTT
>NW_009924356.1:76922-103530 GCF_000696875.1 Nestor notabilis | reverse complement strand
CAAGTTGCCAGCTGGGTTTGAACCACGACAGCCTTTTTGAAAATAGGGCTTACATTTCCCTTCTTCCAGTCATCAGGACCTTCACCTGACTGCCATGACCTCTCAAATATGAGGGACAGTAGCCGAGCAACTTCATTTGCCAGCTCCTTCAGGACCCGTGGATGGATTTCATCAGGTCCCATGGACTTGCGCATGTTCAGGTTCTTAAGGTGGTCTCGAACCTGATCTCCTCCAGTGGGCCTAAGGTCTTCATTCTCACAGTCCCTGAATTTTCCTTCGAAGACTTAGGTGGTGTGGTCTGAGCGTTTGCTAGTGAAGACTGAGGCAAAGAAGTCATTAAGAACCTCAGCCTTCTCCAAATCCAGGGTAGCCAGTTCTCCTGAGAGCTTCTGGAGAGGGCCCACATTGTCCCTAGTCTGCCTTTCATTTGCTACATACCTATAGAAGCCTTTCCTGTTATTTTTGATGTCCCTTGCCAGATTTAATTCTAAGTGGGCCTTAGCTTTCCTTACCTGGTTCCTGGCTTCTTTATTTAGAATTTCCATTTTCATCATGTTTCATTAGAAAATTGCACTGTTACAAATGCACGCTTTAATTTCTTATTTATTATTCTCATTTTTGATAATAAATATAAAAAAATTGAAAAGCAGGGAAATATTTCTTTTCAAATGTCAATTATTTTTCTTTCCTTTTTCACTGTGGATCTTTCTAGACCTTTCTCATTGATCAGAGCAATTGCTAATAGGCAAAGAAATAATGAAAAGTATAGTTTTAGTTGTATCTATCTTCATGAAATCTGAAGGAAAAAAGAAAAAAAATACAAAATTATAGAACTGAAAGAGGAAAAATTCTCTCAAAGGCCTTGAGAGATTTCTGAAAGGAAGGAGTACCTCACCACCATCCAGTGATCTGGGAGCTCCTCACCCATCTGTAATTCCTGTGTATTTTAATAGCTTCATTGTATTTTTCTAACAAGGGTTGCCTAGGTTTCTGCTGAATGTGTATCAGCTTTCAGCATTTCTATAATTTTGCAACAGGGCATCTTAGTCTAACTACATTGCTTTAGGAAAGATCACCACCTTTCCTTTGAACTGTCCTCTTTCTAGTAAGATTTCATGCCTCCTGGTTATTATACTGCAAGTGACAGCAAACTGCCCACCTCTGTCCACCCTTTCCATCCCAAAGATGATTTTATCATACCTTACTATAGTTTTTTATTTTCTGAATAGAAGAAACTGAAATGCTTCCTTAGTGATCCACACTCTTAGTTGCTTTTACTGTCCTCTGAACCTTTTCCAATTCAATGACCTCCTCCTGGAGATGAGGAGACCAGTGTTTTCTGCCATTCAAGATGTGTATCAGACATCACTTTGCTGAGTGACATAATATATATATTTTCCTTCTAATTTCTAATAGTTCGTTTGCCTATTTGACTTCCAGATTTGATACTTTTTGTCAAGTTGTTTTAATGGAATATTCCATCATAACCCCAAGACCTTATACTTCAGTGACAATGGTCAGCTCAGGGATAATCCCATTATATGGAGAGGCAGGACTTATTTTACCATAGGCAGCAGCCCAGGTTTATCAAAACTAAATTTTACCTTTTTTATTGCCCAGATTCTGAATCACATCGGGTGCTTTTGATGTTCTTAAGAGTTGGCCCTTGTTTTACTGTCATTAATTAGTAGTGTCATCAGAAAATTTGTCACTTGGTTATTCTTTTTCCAGGGACATGAACAGCATGAATCCTAGGACATATAATTAAATTGAAAAAACTCCTTCTGTCATAAGGATTTATCATGTCTTCCTACCCTCTGCTTCCTGCACATTAGTGCAGTATTTATCCATTTTACAATCCTTTTTATCCCATGACTATATAGTTCCCTTAAAAATCTTTTGGACATTCATGGAAAATATCTTCTTATAACTACATTCTGTTGTTCAACTCTTCAAAGAAGTGTCACATGACTAAATTTGCAATGTTAATAAACACTGAAAACATAAATGAATTGTCTCCATGTTTCTGTGGAAGAAAACTTGATACTTCTGCAATAAGAGTCAATATGATTACTGAAAAAAACAACCGACCCTGTGTTTTAAATGCTTCTCATCTTTCTTATGTAGGCACTGTATTAAATGTAGACTTTCTGATAGTCAGTTATACTATTAGGCAGTTTTCTATCCTGTATAAAAATTCTGTTCATTTTACTCTAATCTTAAATGCTTTATTTCTGATCAATTATCATCCCTTGAAAAATCCTGTATAGAATGATTCGAGATTATTTTTCTGTCTAACTTTTAATGAAAGGAAATATGAATCTGTACTGAACATATAGTTCTTTAGGAGAAACAAATAGAAGAAACTTCATAAAAACGTTATGTGTTATAAAGAGAGCAGAAGAGTGCAAGCTGGAATATCGAAGTGTTAGAGACAGCTGCACACAAGTAGTGGGAAGAAGACTAATGTTAAATAAAACTGAAGCAAATACAGCTGAGTATATTTAAAATTATAACTGGAGATAGTTAAAGGATTTTCTGTAGGTCATCACTCATTGACCATTTCTAGAGAAAATCATATGTTCTTACAGTAATGGTAACATGAGAATGCATTTTTTTTCCTAGCTGACCATAACCAATTATGTTGTGCTTAACATTCAGCTGTTTTCCTTTTTGCTTCACTTAAGACACAACATCTGGAGGGCCTCATTAAATGAAGGTTAGATAATCTACTAATAAACTATTTAATTAGGAATTTGCCAGTGGGAGAAGTACTAAAGCTGTCATTTGTCTTTACTCATGTTTATTAGTGAGAGAAAAGAAACCACAGCAGTTGATGGAATATTTTGCATCTTTGAAAAAATGCTTTAAAAAACCCCTTACTGTTGTTAGAAAAGACCTGCTAGAGAATTTACAGTTATAATTTAAAGTAGCACGTTAATGCTGCAGAACAGTTTACCTAGCTTCTCTCTGCCTTTCAGGTGATTTTCTCATTCTCTTATCCATTCTAAGAACTTAAAAAGCAATAAAATGCATTACTTTTACATCATATTCTTCTGCTTTTTTCATATCAGCAACAGTAGTGAAAATTTTATACATGACTTTATACTAACTTTTTATACATGAATAATGGGCATACAATGTATTTTGACAGCAAAACTGTAGTGCATTCATCCTGGGCTGCTTTAGAATGCATTTCAGTAATTTTATCACCAGTCTAGTATGAAATACCCTTGCAGTAATAAAGCTATCTGTTTTGGTGAGAATGCTGAAAGAGGACCAGTACTAGGTATCTTCTGAGATGACTGCTCATGTTCAGTATCAACTGGGTTGAGACCTTCTTAACATGTTTCACTTGTGATCTTTTAAAGCTGTCAGGATGGAATGATTTTCAGTCAATTTGCTCTGCAGTGGGTTTAAAATCATGTCCCAAAGGTGGTAGATTAATAGATTTAAAAGGCAAAGCATTAATCTAATTCACTGTCTTGTCTCCTTACCCATAACTTATAGTATAACTATCACATGATTATGGCAGTTCTCCAATGAAACAAAGTACCTATATTTTGTTCCCTGTAAAGCATTTCACTGACTGGTGCACTTGTTATTGCAGTGTGTTAGTCTGTATGGAGCAGAACAGTTAACCAAACTGGGTTTTTTACAGAATTAAAGACCGTATGAGCATTTATTTTGATTATTTTTACACTGTTTTAATTATGTGTAGTAGATATGAGCATTAGTTGGAAGAAAGAACTTAAAATATGTTCCTTGAGTATACTCAAGGAACTTGAGTTTTCCCAAGAACTTAAAATATATTCCTTGTGTTATGCTGAATCTCAAGATGGTAAAGAATGTTTTAATGAGAAATACCCTCATTCACTTCAGGTTTTGCTCAGTAGTTTGGCTGGACAGATGGTGGAAGCAAAACACTCTGTATTGAATACAAAAATTATTTTTCCCTTCTAACTGAGATGGAGGAGATTCTGTGTTCACTTGTTTGTTGGTGTTTGTGTCTAGGGACTGCAAAAATATTTATTGTATTTAAATTGTATGTGGGTTTTTTTTAGTAAAGTTCAAATACCTCACAAGTTTGTTCTGTAAGATTATTTTGCCATGCTAAGACCTAGGTTACTTTAGCTAGAGTTCTTGAGATACAGCCATCTCTAAAATGACCAACTTCTACATCTACTTAGAATTATGCTAAGACCTAGGTTACTTTAGCTAAGGAGTTCTTGAGATACAACCATCTCTAAAATGACCAACTTCTACATCTATTTAGAATTTTCTTAGCACAGTTTTAAAAAATAAGTAACTTGTTTCCATTGAGGTTTCTGGTTCCTCCCTGGCACCATGAACAATCCCAGGAAACTGATATTTTAGAGGGAAGTGAATTTACCTTTTGACTTCGTGGAATGGTGCTTTGAAGTATTATGGGCAAACGGTGGAGCTTCTACTTGTTTTAAGCATGAGTATTGGCTGGAAAGTAAGAAACCTATGAGCACAAGGTGCAGCCTATTTTCCATCAGTGGATATAACGTGAAATAGAAGAGTTACTGTTGTTCTATGTAAATCCCACATCTGCATCATGAATAGTGGATATAGAACTGGTATCCCAACTTCAAAATGAGCACAGGATCTGGGAAAGCCAAAGGATAGCAGGAGCAATCAGAGGTATGGAATGACTCCCATGCAAGTGCGAATCTCATACAACTGGAATTTTTTGTAAAGGAAATGTCATAGGAGAGACGTGGCACAGATCTATACATTCATGTTGGGAAGGTAAGTATAATAATTAGCAGTTTCTCCCATTGCTATGACTTCGAAGTCATCAGATGAAACAAATTGTTGGCAGGTCCCAAACAAGGAAGGCAGTTTTTATTATAATGTGTGGTTAATTGTGTAATCCCCTGCCAAAAGGATGTTCTGAGTGCTAGAAATTTACCTGAGATAAAAAGTGATTGAACAAACTAATGGAAGAAAGAATATGAACACGGAAGTGCTTTTTCTGGCTTGGAAGTTTGAGTTGCAATTGGGGAATGACAGATTATCCAACTGAAACATCGGCATGAGTTTGTCCTGTTTCCTAACTGTTCCAGAGGTGTCTTCTGATAGATATTGTCAGAGAAAGGATTACAGGGATCTTTGGTCTGACAAGGTGTTGCTGTCCGTGTGTTTTCATCTGTTCATTTCCTTCCAGACACTGGCTGCTCTGAAGCCCATGCCTCGAAAGGTGCTATGACTCTCTGACACCAGACAAATGGCTGTGGTAGCTCAGGCATGAGGTTTGCACGTATTCTGTGTTCATAGGAAGAGGTTGAGCCACACGAAGACTGGCTTGCCATAAGCTTGCATGTGTCAGCTGCTTGTAGAGTGAGCTTAATATTTGCGCTCATTTTGCTGAGGAGGTACAGAAGACAAAAGACTCAATTAGACCAACACTGAGCCTGCTTTATGGGGGTTGATGATAGGGAGACCCAAACTGATGAGTGAGAGAAAAGAAATGCTACCTACTTTTTTCATTGCATTGCAGAGGCACAAAGCATGAGTGAACTGATAACTCCAGCACACGTGGACAGTCATGAACAGTGAGCTACAGTGCACATCTTCAGGCTGTCTATGTGGGTTTCCTCATGCAGTTTGCCTCATATCCCTAATGCTTACCTCATTCACAGTGTTGTAAAAGCAGTGCAGGAAGAGGGATAAGAATGGTCTGTGTTACTTGAAGATACCTGTTAATATCCTTTTTTTCCTCTATGCTTTAAAAAAACACCTACACACATAACACCCTAAAACAGGTATTGTACTGTAACAACTTGGAAATGAGGACAAATTCATATGGCAACATCTGAATAGAAAAATAAGAGAGACCACAACTAGAGCAATTTCCTGTACTGACTAATGTGAAATAAAATGGGAGATGCATCAGTTCACCGAAAATATAAACAGAGGCAAAAGAAGAAAAGAGAAAGTAAGACAGGCAAGATATCTGCAAGTCTAACCTGCACTTTACTTGGGGAAATAACCTGTCTGAAGTTGAGGAAACAAGAATTGTTCAAACAGAAGCCTTTATGGTGTCTTCATGTGCTTTCTCAGTTGCCTGGGGCAAAAGCCTTTCAGGGCACTGTCGGTATCTAGAGGGACCTTTTTGTGAATCTCATTTTAGAATTAAAACAGCACTTCATGGTAACTCCACATCAGCTAAAACATGTTGCAGGAAGAAGACTATATGCCAATCTAATTGAATGGCAAGAACTTAATGAGAAGTGTATTGAAAGACAATATTTTTTTTGTCAAGGAAGACACAAAGATCAGAAAATAGGTATTGTTATTTAGTTTCTTAGACAACAAATAGGAGTCCATCAGATGGCAGAAAGCCAGGCTGTAGTCCATTGTCAAGCTATGGTCTCTGTCATGCTAAGTAACTTTATTTGATATGTCAGTAATCACTCCATATAGTGACTCAGATAGAAACCTCTATTTTTGAACAGCTAAAGATTAAAATTTTGAAGTATGAATTGAGTATACTCAAGATATAATTAGTTCTCCCTTTAATAGGGTATTATTTATTATGTTACATAGCCAGAGGGGATATCACATTGGAAGAAGCAGCATGATTGGTTTCTCTGGTGGATATTTCTTTTTCCCTTTATAAAATGAATTCTCTGTAACTTCCTGGTGACTTCAAAATGTATCAGTTTAAACTATCTGCTCATCTTTTGCAGCTTTTTTTGATCAACAGCTTCTTTTTGCATGTGAAAGTTGATGGGAGTTGAGCTAGTGGTACTCCTGTGCACTGCAGTTTAGAGTCCTGAGCCCAGGATCCCAAAGAAAGGCACATTCCTAGGGAGGGAGCTGGGAAGCCAGTTGCAGACAGTTGCTTCCTATCACTTCAGATCAGCTAGATTTGGAGTAGCTCCAGCAGGAAGATGTGCAATCACATTAGCACAGTGCTTTGCCTGAAGGAATGATCCCTGCTGGATTCAAGTACCTGCTCTGTCTGAAGATATTTGGCTTTTTTCCCTTGCAGCTCCCCCACACTCTAGAAAACATGTGGAAGAGAGTGGCATGGTCATGACCGGCTGATGAGTCCTTTTCCTCTTATCAGTGAGGAGCCTAGGACTGTGCTTATTGCTTCATGCATTTTGGATGCATGGGCATAAAACGCACAGGCAGCTTTGAACTTCGAAGCAAGAGCTTCCTCACTTTTTCTACCCCATAAATTTCAGGCAAGTTACCTAACCTCTATACTTTGAATTCTGAAATCTCTGGTAAATCTTAATATTAGTGTTTATAATGCTGATCCTAAAGTAATAATACTCCCTTATAACATTGCTCTTAAGGTAAAGATTAACATTAACTGCTTACATTATTCATAGTATGTTGGTTTTGTTAAGCTTGGGAAGATGAAAATGGTTTGATCACAAACATGTAAATTTGGATGTAACTGTAGTATATTAGCATCTATTTACTGTCTGTGACCGAGAAAAAAAAAAATAAAAATACTATCTTGCTTCTATCATTCAGTAAAATTAAAAAATAATAACTCTTTAATTAGAGAAGAAAAAATACAGTAATAGTGGGAAAGCAAAATTTACAAAGTGACACCTATGAATGAAATTTACAATTAGAATTTTAAATATTTTCCTTTCCATTAATGAAATCTGCACTGATGTGTTCGTATGCTGGTGGGCTAAAGACATTTTATGATATCCAAACAGAAAAGGCTTTTTAAGGCAGACATACTGCATTGTCTACGTCCCTGTCTATATACAACTAAGGCCCACTGTTAAATGCTCAATAACTGCAGAAACAGCCCTTTTTAAAGAACCTACTCCTTGATTTCCTTAACTTTTTTCCACCTAGGTAAATTATTTCCTAAAAATGTAGTTATTTAAAGGCATTTAAAAATAATGATTTTCATTCATTAGCAATTGGAACTGGATATCCCTTTTATAATTTCCGTAGTCATTTATAATAATATCAGGAAGACATGGTATCTAAATATTCATCAATTAATTTATTTTCCAGTCTCTTTGCTTTGTAGTGGAAGTGATTTCCATTAGAATTACCAATGGCCTGACAGCAAGTGGTATACAATTTCTTTTTTAGCTCTGTATGCGAATATTGAACAAGTTTTAAACAATCTAATAAAATTTTAGTAATACTCATTGGCTTCCTATTATTCTTAATAAACAGAAGTATCATATACTTTCAGACAAGACAGTAAGTATTGCTTACAATGTTTTACCATGATTTAAGGTTTTTCAGAATTCTAAATATTTATTGTCACTGATCAACTGATAAAAAGGATTTTATTGTAAGCAATTAAAATTTTTAAAAGAACTGTTTCTCTGTAAGTATTAAGCATGAAATAAACTTTAATCTGGTGGCAAGTTGTTTCTCACTTTACATTTCTTCTTCTACAGGTGAGTACTTTTGGATTTAACAATTCAAAGGACAAGCAGTTGTTTTATAACCACTTCAAACTGTTCTAGTCACAGATGAGAACAGTGTTACCCTCATTCCTGGACAGTGTTTCTTGACATCAAGTACCACATGGCTAGAACCAAATATCCCCATTTCAAAATCTGTGCACCTGTTTGGACCTGCCCTTTCCCAAAGAAACTTTGTCTTAAAACGCTAGGGGCTCTGCAAGGTGAGAGTAACTGTTTATAGGAGGAATTTTATGGCTTTTCACCCACACCCACACCAACCTCCTTTCAACTACTGCTCTGCCAGATGCGTTTAATTATTGCCATAAACTGTAAACACTACTGCATGACCATTTCCCCTTTAGCAAGATTTTGTGTGTGAAAAAAGTAAACAGATTGTATAACAAAGTGTTCTCTAGCTGTCAGCAAGGGCTTTGAAAATAAAACACTTCCCTCCCGACTCACAATTGGCTGACAGTCGGCACATAATGAATAATAGCTCCTGGGGACCAGCAGAAGATGTGTGGGAAAACTTTAATTAAAAGCTTGTCAGTACAATTTTACCTGGGTGACATCACCTGACTGAAATCCTGCTGCCGGGCTTTGTTGTCTATAGGATTGCAGGTAGCACACTTGTTTTGCTGACAGCAAACAATTCAAAAAGTACTTTAAAACACTGGGGGGAAGACGCTATGCTGCCAGTAAAATATAATCCATTTGTGGTGTTCTAATTTTCTAATTAGCAGCTGTAGAAGGCTCTTCACCATTGTGGGAGGAGGGAGACAAACAGGTTTTTGTAGCTCGTTATCTATGATGCCCTCTTGATTATATATTTTCTTGACATTCCATTCCAGAAAAGTGTGTTCCAAAATCAAATACATTTCAAAACATAGACAGCTGGGCTTGAGCCAGAAGTACAGACCTAGCATCAAATTCCCAGATTGAAGCTCTTATGTATATTAAATCAGAGCACTGAATCCAAACAGCTGAAAAGTTCACAGCAGAGGACTTTTAGGCTGTGCAAAAATTCTAAGCAATAGGATTTTTGTGATGGTCCAACACAATAAAGCTTATAGTCCAGGAGAAGAGTCATGATGACAGGTTTGATTCTGCCCAGCTCAAGCTGGTGGTAACTAACGCAATGATGTGGCACTCATGCTTTTGTATGCCTGTTACTATAAAATGGCAATGGGAATCTGAAAGCCGGAACTTGGTCCTAAAGTTTTAGTTAGTAATATTCATGGAAAGAAATTCTCATCTAACGCTGCTGAAATCATTAATATTAGTAAAGCTTGGCTATTTTACAAGTAATTTGTAGTAATGGAGAGTAGTTTCTCATAATTTAATGCTAATTAATTCAGTTACATCATGATCTAGCTCAAGTCCTGAGCTGACTTCTGTGGGAATAGGCTGGGTCTGATCCAGAAGCCACTGAGGCCAATAGGAGCCTTTCCATTGATTTTAGGAGAATTTGGTTTGGGTGTGTAAGCTGGATGGAATTTATTTGCCTGACAGAGGAAAAATTCTCACTGAATTGTGTGTTTGCCTTCCTTATGAACATTCTCCCAATTTCCTTAATTTTATGTAATTATGATTTGCCAAATGCTGAGGAAAGTATTCCATCTAATTAGTGGTGAATAAAAGTAAACAGGAGGTTTATGTTCTTATTACATGCTAAAATTAAATGCTGTTCTTGGGCATGTGTATGTGAGTAATAACACACAGAGCAACTCCCAGGTAAGACTAAAGAAAAGGCTTCTTAGAAGCCTCTAACGTTTCTAGTACAACTTTTCTATGCCAAACAGTCTGAAAAGTAGTGAGCAAGGTTTTATCAGTTATTTTGGTAGAAGAAACTGAAATTAGGCAACTGGGAAGGAAAACAACTGGAGCAATTACTTGAGAACTTTCCTTTACCCTTTGCTGCTCTGACACCCTGTGCAATAACACTTAATTCTATAGCAAGAGATATGCCCATCTGAGGTTTTCAGTATATGAATATTAGAAGAGAAGCAGGAGCTTTCATACTTCAGAGGATAAAAAAGTGTTATACTAAAATGTAAACCAATTGTTATTTGCTAGTCAAAATGTTTATCACTTACTCGGTGATGAGCAATTATTTGTGAATTTCAATTACTGATGCATGAAAGAATATTTATTCAGAGCTACGTTCACCAGCACACCACAAGAAGGAATTTTGTGGTAGCTGAGCACTAGAACTTTCAGGCGAGGTCTGAACAACCAGTGCTGTGCATGAATCAGGAATTCTGATTAGGCTATATGACAGCTGACATTTTGAGAAAAGTCCCCAAAGCTGCCTTCTACATGAGACTCAAATCCATATGTGACCAGGCAGTACCCTAACAGTCAGGCCACAGAAAAATCACTGACTTCATAGCTTTCCCTCTGCAATTCTTCCGTTTTGTGCAAATGAACAGGTGAATGTGTATGGAACAGTGTTTGGGGAATGAGAGGGAGGAAAGAGACACATGGCGTATCAGGCTTGGTGTTCAGAACATCCCTGTTAGGAGGGAGATATTACACTGTACTGAACTGGGGAGCCTTTTTCCATTTCAGTCACTGTATGTGACATAAAAATGGAACAAAAAGTGGAAAAGCTCCAAAAGCAGTGAAAAGTGCATTGCACCCAGTTACTATCAAAAAACTTTGAACTTGTATAGGACATTCTCTTAGGAAGTCCTGATGGTAAAGGCAGCATCCAAATATAGATTACCTATAAAATAAGTGAGAAGATAGAGACAAGTTCACTGTACTTTCAGAACAGTACAGGCAAAGCCCCATTCATTTAGTTTAGGTTTCCCTCAACTGTGCCTGTGTCGTGTTGAAAAGGTTGAAATTTTAGGCATGCTTCACAACATTTATCTCATATTCCTGCTTGCCTTCTTTCGTACTTTTCTTGTTGAATCATCTAAGAAAGCCATGAATTTTGGAATTGGCTAAAATGAAAAGCAGAATTTTCTCACACTGCTCCATGCAACGTGGAGCATTTCAAGTGGAGGCTTTTTCATTCCTTTGTGTTTATTCTGGCTACCAGCACGTTATCATTGTGTCAGTCTTGCCAGCCACTTATTCTTACATTATTCAAGAACTCAGGCTTCAGAAAAAATAACGTTTTCTGGCTAACAGAAGTAAATTTGAAGATCCAGGATAGAGAAGGGTGGCAGGTGTGGGGAGGAGGAAGAATATGTTAGTTGTCTCATGAAACTAGCTCAGTGATTTCATTCTAGTTTCTGTGGTCAGGAATTCTCATCATGAACTCCACAATAATTGCAATTCTCGTAAGGTTTCATGCGGAATTTAGTAGATATTTTTCAAGAAGTCATCCTTCATGGTCACAGGTATTAGTGATACAGTACAAGGATGGTTGCAGTCTTTCTCATGTATATAGATCTAATGTGATACACCACTGTTTTGCATAGGTATATTGGTATAAGTGAACACTCTGGTGTTGTTTTTAGTAAGTAAATTCAGTGTCAGGTAAAGCACTAGACCAAGAATGAGAAGACAAGGTTTCAGTTACTGGCATAGAGTTCCTGTGATCTTGAGCAAGTTGTTTATGGTCTAATTCATTAAAGTATTAAGTGATAAGGATTAGAAGCCTACATTTTAGGCAGGTTAGTCCACAGAATTCAGAATCCTAAGTAAAGGGGTTTTTCAACTCTTTTTTTTTTTTTTTTTTTTTTTTGTATGACATATAGGATGATTTAGGAACTGTAACAACTATATGTTAAGTGGGACATTTGGATTTCTGGGCTTGGCAACAAGAAAAGGCTACAGTGAGTGTGCAGTTAGCTTGTATGAAATTCCCACATCAGTACAGAGGAAAGAAACTATGTCATTCAGAGTTTTGAGTTTAGAAGTCTCTTCTAAGGAAGGTAGGTTTAGTAGCTTAAAATTTATGGTCATCAATAAAACATTAAACTTGTCTCCTTCCTCTTGACATCTTAGTTGCCAATTCATATTCCTTATTGTGCTGTCCTTACATAGCCTAGGGTTTTATTCTACTCAATCCTGTACCTTCTGTATAAGCAAGGGAGAAAGAACATGTCCTATTTTCCCTTCTCCAGTCTGACTGTCTATGAGCTTAAGTGTTAGTGTGCTTCTTTGGTATCTGAAAGATACATGTTTGATTTCCTCTGAAGAGGAGAGGAGAAGCCTGCTTTGCATGTTGTAGATGACCATAACTAGGGAAAACAAAGCAGCAGTACCACTAGTTCATGCCTTTCTGTTTGCAGGGACAGCAACAGTGGCTACTGTGTTTTGCTGGGAATACAATGCTTCAGGAACACATGCTTCAAATAACCAGCAGGATCATGCAGCTGATCCTACTCAAGGGCCCTCAGCAGTGGCCAACCTCATATTAGTGGTATCATACTTCTATACGTGTATGAAATAATTAGGTAACTAGGTAACCTGTAACCTTTAAGGTCATCCATTGCAACAAATATTGTTCTTAATGACACCTGGATAGAAGTCTTCAGGTGGCGACAAATTCATTCACAGGTGAAGACATAGCAGTCTCTTGCCTGAGTCCTGCATTAGGTATTTAGACCTTTTAGACTTTTTTTACTGATCTATTCATAGAAACAGGCTGTGAAATTCTTGTTAATGAGGACAAATATACTCCAAGTATTCCTCCAATCACAACTTACGAGCCTACTTGTGTAGGTGGGAAATATGCCTCTCTGTTGACATTTAGTTATGCCTTGAAGCAGGGCTTCAGAGTTCTTAAACCCATGCCAGTTAAACAAGTTAGCAGATGATAGTTGTTTTCATCACCACAGGGTTGTTACAGAAGCTAGTAAGAAAAGTAAAAGCAGACACTTTTATTTATTATTTATATATTATCAAAGTGAATGAAACCTCTTGTAATTTAAGAGAGCTATGAAAAATCCTATAGAAAAACAGTTTTGCTCTTGGTATTTGATGAACTGTAATCTTTGATTGTACTTGATGATAAATTAGGTGGCTGGTCTCAGTACTCAGTCTGATTTACAAGAGATTCTTTTGAAGTGATAAATGCCTATCAGCCTGCAGTGTTACATTGTAAAACAGAAGGATCTGAACATACTTGACCAAACAACACCATGTTTTGTTTCTAATAGATAACTCAAATCATGCAATATAGAGACATTTTAAATCAGTTAAGAGTGGTGAAGCCACTGTGTTATATATGAGAAAAGATACTTTATTTTAAGACTGACAAGACTGAAAACAGAAGTTAACAGAAAGTCACAAGTCATTCTTGTGACAAGTGCATGAAATCTAAAGAACAGATTCCATATGGTATCATATTTCAAGTTGTATGTCAATGACTTCATCAGAAAGTTATACCCTTCCAGTAGGAGAAATGATACCTTTGAAACCATGTGTGGCTGCATGTAAAAAGTAAGCTCTCTCTGTCTTCGCAGAGAGCCAAGACACTTTCTGCTGAACAGGCAGACAGAAGAGAAAGAACAGATGTAATTATCAATCATACACTGTCATGAGCCCAGCTCTCAGGATCTGCAGAAGAGCAGAGTATATATTGGTCAGTCACTGGTGCAGACTGTAGCTGTCTTCATAACGGATTTCTTGTCTGCTGTTTATACTCCAACGTAGTGAAGGCAGGCTTAATCTACATGTCTGACAGTTTAGGCATGAGGATGGCTGACAAGTCCATACGCATTTGTTGCCAATTGGACATCTCATGCCAATGGCACAAGTGAGACGAGATGAGCCACAGAAGTTTCATGCATCAGTACAAACACTAATCAACATCCTGGCCAAATTCTTCTGGCTTCTTCTCTTTGGCGTAGGGGGCAGTGGATCTGTATAGTTCATATCTGCTGTAGAGTTCAGATTGGCTCTTTCTGCAAACACAGAAGAATGGTCACCTACAGTGTGGAAATGAGGCTTCATGACACTCTTCAAAGGAATTTAAGTCCACATCTCTTAAGATCCCAAAGAAACATGCTAACATGAGACAGAGTTACACACAGCAAATATTTAGTTCATTGTTTCTCCCCTGAGCTATTTCTACTGTAGGAAAACATTCGCATTTATGCTTAGATACTACAGTGTTGTGGATAATTATAAACTGTTGAAGATAAAAGGTGTATCTTAAAAGACAAAGCTCAAAGTGCTTTTCTGCAGAATTGGAATACCCAATGCCAGTATTTTAAAAGGTGCTTAAATTCAGCAACTGTATTTATTTTCATTCTGGATGGCAATGAGAGAAGCTGTTAATTAGAACAATTGAGTCTGATTAGATTACTGAGCTCTTTAAATGTGGATTAACAAATACGGAGTTATTAATCTCTAAACATGATTAATGAAACTGAATTTCCCCATCTGTATTTGAAAATATAGTCTTGAATCACTTGCTTGAAGTCACCTCATCTTTCTGTCTTTTTATCTTTTGAATCCAGATGATTTCCTGTGGATAGTGTAGCTTCTTAATAAATTAACAGAGCCATCTTTATATATTTTGTTTATTTTAATCAGGAGCAGTATTTACGATGCCATTTTTACATGTAACCTGTATAACTTGTACCTCATATAAAGAAGGAAATACACCCATCTAACTTCCGTTCCTTCAAGAAAACTTCAAGGAAACATGAGCAATCAGATCCAAAGGGCAGCACCTGCATCCCAAGGTTTAAAGATCAGTAGAAACAACAGACTACTACCAAAGGCAGTAGCCAGTTCTCCAAGCTTGAAAACTGATAGGGGAACACTTGCTAGGAGTTCCTCAGCCTGAATGACTTAATGATGTCCTTCGAGAAAACCCTAAATAACAGCTGTGAACATTACTAAAATTTTAGTTGTTTATTAACGAAAGATTTTATTTCTGCAACTTTGCATTGACTTTTCAGGTCAAATTATTTCATCTTGGACTTTGTTCTTGTCCAGTAGTAAATGTGAGGGCAAGTTTTAAGTTTTAATAGGGACAGCATATTCTGTTTCTTTGGAAATAGTGAATTGACTTACTGCTAGGTTGCTTACTTCAACTGCATATTATCTGCTTAGACTGTGATAGGTAACCATCACAAAACAATAGGAAGATACAGAAGTCGTCAGTAAAAAAATACACATTACTTATCAAAATGCCACTTTCTTCAGAGTAGGCTCATAGGTCAAGAGGGCCTGGATGATTATAAAGAGCTCTAAATTCTCCTTTCCAGAAAATAAAAGAGAATCCATATGGCAGTTCTGAATTCAAAGCTTTTGAAATCAAAAACGGGAAAAAAAGATTTCAAACATATTTCTATGAGATTGTGTCCTGCAGAAGCAATTGTCAGACTTGCACAGACTGTTAAAATATTTACACAACAAAAAAATAAGCCATAATAGCTCTGCTTAACTAGAGAACAGCTTCTGTATCAGTAATAAGCAGCAAGCTCAGCTACTTATATCATTTACTAACCATAACAATCCTGACTGCCAAAGGCCTAAATCTTATCTTGAGGACTCTGCTTGAAGGGTGTGAAGTTCTGACTCTCTTCTTTAACCACAGGGATATTTCCAAAGTTTAAATCCTGATAAAACTGAATGGTCAACAGTGGTTCTTGTTAAAACATAATTCTTCTAGGGTACACTTTATAACTGGAACTAACAAGATTAGAAAAGAAAATAGACAAGGATCTTAATTCTTTTCTTTTTTTTTTTTTTTCTTCCCATTAAATTGGCTTCACTTGCTTTATGGCATTCATTTCAGTGGTTTCTAAACTATAGCATGAGAAGCCTCTTGAACTTATCAGACAGGATTCTGTTCCAATAAAGTTTTCAATCCTTATGTACCAAATAGACAAATTCTCAGTACCAAAAGACATCACAAGCTAGACACATGCTGTATCTGGGGACCAGTGAGTCTATGTTTTATTGCTGAATATTAATTGAAGTGTATAAAGCTATGTGTATGTGTTTACACACAATGCATAATTTTAATGTATGCATACATAAATATATCTGAAATATATATTTATATATAGTAAACATGAGGTTAATGTTGGCATGAATCATCATGTGTTTGTATCAGAAGCTGTCTACAAAGACCTAGGAAGGTTTCAAGGCATGATCTTCAGTTAAATAAAACCAAAGAAAATCTGTAATCACAACTGTTTACATTGTTATGGGATTTGTGCTTTTCGGGTGTGAGACGGCTGCTGTTGAGAAGTGCTTCAATACCACAAAGCTTCATCCTTTGCCCCCTTTTCCTTTGGAGTGAGCTCAGCAGAAGGCATCCAATGTCTCAAGTGGAGTTTTATGAGAACAGAAGAGATTTACCTAGAAGTTAACTTTCTGAAGGTGCAAAAGGAGGTCCTGCCCACAATGCCCCTTTCCTGCAGATCCCATACAGCAACAATCTCTGGCTTCTTTAATTGGGAAAACTACAAATATTCCCTGGGCTCTGCTGGAAAGTCACCTTCTTGCTGTGACTCCTGGTGTTTTGTTCCTTGTGCTCCTCACAGCGTGTCTCTTGCTCTGCACCCTTGCTGCAGGTTCGCTGCTTGCAGTGTTTCTCCCCCACTGCCAGTTTCACCAGGTGCTCCAAAAGAAGCACCCAGCTGTGTGTTTTGTGATGGGACTCCAGGGAAGAGATATCTCCCCTCCAGCCACAAGCTCCCTCCAGACTCTGGTTGCAAAGCCAGGACAAATTACAGATGTAGTTATGCTCTGGATGCTTAGATACAGCTTCTCTGAAAAATCATAATATACAGCAAACTAGAAAAGATCAGACAGTTAAACATTTTGTGACTACTATTCCTTCTTTATTGTAGCTGGGATTTCTCTTAACCATTTATTTTTACCATTCCTTTCATGAATGGAACCATGGTAGTGGTTCCATTCCTAGTTCGAAAGTACTGATATATATGTTTATAGTGCAGAAGTCCAGTAGTTTGAATACCTGGTTATAATAGCCAAATTAAGGGTGGTGCTACAATTGAAAAATGTGTGAAAACACACACAGAGAGCACAGCAACCCAAATATGCATATACAAATGTGAAAAACCAAGTTGGTTTTACACTCTGTTTTATTTATTATTTTATCTCATTTCTCACTAACTGATATCTCTAACAATTCCTTTTAAAAGAAAAATAAAACCATCTTCAATTCTGGTCTTTATTTAAGCAGAATGTGAAATATTTTCTAGTACTATTCCACTTAAGTTTAGATTTTCTCCCTTTCTAATCTGTTACACTTTACATATTGCCTTTTTCCCATCTACTTTTGTAGTGGAAAGTCTTCCATTCCAGAGAAGCCAAATGTTAATGTAGTGAAGTTTAGTTATACTGGCATTTAAGAAATCCCTTCTCAGAAATTTGTGCTGTGACACGGATCCTTTGAGGAGGGTCATGAGATGCTGATTGTAAAACACTGCTCCCATTTAAAATGCAATTTAAAATGAAAAAAAGCTCAACAAGGAACTAAAATCTCCAATGTCTGTCACTTAAAAAGAGCTATAAGGGGCCTTTAGCCTCCCCCCCCCCCCCCCCCTTAAAATCTAACCCAATCAAAAGAATAAAGAATTACTCCATTTGACAAATATTAAAAATGGTGGAAGGCTTTACTATTGCTAGTGTTGTGGCCTAAGTGTATGTGTTACTGGGAACTCAACATATAACTTATCCATTAGCATTCATCTTGGGTGTCTAAGTCCAAAACAGAGGTAACTCATTAAAGATTTTGATTAGCTGGGATCTTAATTTCTGAATTGCAAGAAGAAAGCCTAAGTGCAGATGGCAGTAGCTGAATGAGGAGGACAAATGACTAAAAATCAACAACTGCATTGATTTTTTTTCTCAAAAATATACCATAGATATGCTCACTGTTTAGAGTTCCAGGATTATGCTTCTTTCCATAACAATACTCACATTCTTCATGCAGAGAATGCAGTTCAGCACAGTGGATAGGTATATTGTCTCCATTTTGAAAGTGTGATCAAAGCACAAAAAGCATTCTTGGGAACTTGGGAGCTCGTTTCTTAGATAGCAAATATTTAGATCACAACTTTTCTCCTCATTTTTCACTAGTTCAGTGCATCCTGTGATGATTATAGCATACTGGACTGGACACAATATTATGTGTTAAAGCAATCTTATCCTTAAATAATATGAGTATATGCTCAGTTAAATTAAAACCTCTGTGTATTACTTAAGAATGTGAAGTAGCTTTAAAATGAGTTAAGTATAAGCTTGCATGAAGTTACTAAATTTTGCTTTAAAAAAAAAATAATTTTAATTTGAAATAATATATTCTACATTTTTTTTTAATTAAAAAAAAGCAGAACCCCTTTTTGACCTTAAAGAGAGAACAGAACAATTCTGAAGAGTGTATTAAAAAATCACAGGCAAAGCTGAGGCTAATGGTGAAGGCTGGAGAGTGGTAGTTCAGTCAGACTTCTTGCTGTACTACAGTGTAATGGAAATCATAGCAGTAAAAGTCAAAGGAAAGAAAAAGTGGATTACAGATGCGTTAAAGTGCAGAAATTAAGATTTTTTCCCAAGGCTGAATGACTACTTTTTCTTTGTGATTAGGATCATGCAAAAAAGCTCTATGCCATAAATGGAAGAGCTATATTTCACTAAATAGTTCACTACCTGGGTAGAGCAGTTAATCAACACATTTTTTCAAGAGATGGGTTCACAGCAAAATATCCTTGACAGATAACTGTTCCTAAGAAAGTTGGCTATAAATCATTTATTCAAAACAGTAACTGGAAGTTTTGCTTGTCAGATTTTTAAAAGCAGAGAAGTGTTTCCTTGAACTTTTGCCTGACTTTGGCTGCCAATATATTACTAGCACCTGGGAGAAGCCTCAGGCTCAAACAGTCAGAAACACATGAAGTTCCATTTTGTTTTAATAAGGGCCCCCTTCCTGTATTAGGCTTTTTTGTATTATTTAATTTATTCTACTATTAAAGCTGAAAAAATGAAAATCTGGCTTACTGTCAGAAGACATTTGAACTTTATAGTAAAAATTGCTCGCATTATAAAAGGTAGACTGGAATTTACTAACTTTTCTGATTCTTGTTGAGCCATCCTTGGCTCTGCAAATACTGTGAGAAAAACAAAAAAAACCTGCTTGTGTTAGAAAGAACTGCATATATGAACATCACTGTGCGGAGACAGTATGTATGTATTTCTGATTTGTAATGGGCATGATCATTATACATGGCTATGCAAGTGATCCTGGAGGAGACATATCTCTTTTCAGTGCAAAGGAGTGATGTGCCATCTCTCTACAGTGCTATATTCCTGACTTGAAGGAACAAAGCAACAAGATTGAAGGCCAACTGAGGCAATGGGCCTTTTTGCTGTCTTTGTTTGATGGTGTCATAATACTTTATATACTGATGGTTTACTTAAGTGGTTTTGGACTAACACAAAAGAGGAATAATACAGTACATCTGTGGCATGAATGCATAGAAGAGCTCAGCTAACTCAATGTCCCTGTATCTAAAAACACTGAAGTTCAGCAGAACATGTTTTTTATTTGCTTCTTTTGAGAACTTCAGGAAAGAGCTGAAGCAGGAGGAAATAAAGGGAAAAATATGACCTCATTACTGCAGTGTTTCTGACTTAAGGTTTGGTTTAGTTTCCCATTTAATTCTGTTTGTAGCTTCTGTTTTATATGAATAATTCAGTGTTTATCCTTGAAACTTATGAGTTCAAATTTGAAGGCAAAATTATTGAAGATCTCATTTTAGAAATAATTTGAACTTTTTTGGAACCCTTTTACTAATAAATGGCTCCTGTACAATCTTTTGGCTTCTCCAAAAATCTGATAGTTACTGTCCCTCTAACTTTCAAATGTACATTGCAAGAAATGAAATTGTGTCTAAAAAATTTACTACCTTTGCTTATTTTTGCCGATGTTACTTCAATAGCTGTTTACCAAAATGGCCACGGTTTCTAACAACTCACAGTGATATTTTAGCCAATAAGCAGAATGGAAATACTTATGATCAGACAGTTGCAGCATCAGTAGTGGTCAGACTGGCCACTGGCTCCCGTTTTTCCCATGACATTCAAGTTACAGGCTGCCACAGGGAAATGGCAGACCTCTTTCTTAAAATTTGTAATTATATATTTGAACTTTCAAGCCTGCCAAAATATGACACAATCACAGTGTACTCTAAGTTCTCAGAATACATAACAACTGCATTTTCTTTTGTGGCAGGCCATAGCTGAAAGATTGTAAAGGCTTTTTCATTATAAAGCTTGTAAGAGAGTTTTGCATCATGTGAATGTCACAAGCCTTTAAAGGAAGGAAAAAACCACCCTGTAATGCCATTGTAGACAGCCATAAGTATCACCAGTGAGGTCGCTGTTAGAATGTAAGCTTTCTGTACCCTACTTCAGAATGCCAATAACTGAGTTACCTTTGGCTCTCATACAAACCCAGGTGCATAAAAAGATATTAAATGTTTCACTACCCATAAGGATCTGCGATAAAGTATCATCTGGGGCGTATATATTCTCTTGCCAACAGAGAGACAATACATGATCTAGTGGCTAATATAATGTTCAAAATCATGTATCTTATTTTCTTCCTAGTTAGTACTTAGTATTATACTTTTTAGAGTAGGAGGAAGTTTGTTTCCAAGCATCTAGGGCTGTAGACCTTGATGGGAAGGAAATGTAGTCTAGGAGATAAGATATGACTACCGGCTGCACAGTCAAGTTTGAAGATGTGCTTGTACTTTATGCAGAATCAACCATTGGGCTAATACAAGTCTGACATACCAGCCCAGTCTTTTTTAAGTCTGAATTACGAAATTAAACTTGTTTAGAAAATGAGAGAAGGGAAGGATGCCTACATGACTGACACTTATGCTAACAGGAGGACATTTTCTCTCTAATGAGTGGTTTTATTGGTTGTATCTTCACTGCTTGTACTAACAATTTCACCATTTCCTTGATCTGGCTGCCACATGAATATATCCAGATAGACACTTCTTCTGCTGACTTGGTCGCTTCTTCACAGACCATTTGCCCACGAGAAAAGAACAGCATTTAGATTTATCAGTGAGTAGGGTTCTGGATGTTAAAAGAAGCTGCATTGAAGTATACACACTTGAGATAAACCACTGAACAGTTTTACCTTGTTTATGTTCATTAAAGTACCAATGCAGTAGCTTTGCTGAATACTAGACTGGAAGTCTTTTAAGTCTTTAAAGCATTTTATGTTTCCTTGGAAACTTGCCCAACCAGACACTTTTAAGGAATTTTTCAGTAACCTGCCATGATTTATGCTGGAGAAAGCAATTGCTTCCATCCACTGAGTTAGTGCTACATCTGAATGTTGCTGAAGAACAGTCATTCACATAGTTGTAGCTACAAAATTTTGTGTAAAACCTGTGTTACAATTTTTGACTACAGTTCATAAATAAAGTATGATAAAACAAAAGTCACAAAACCATCACAATTTTTTTCTGTGTCCCAACACAGTCTAGTCAAACTCAAGAGCAGCAAGTATAAAACTTCCAGCAAGGCTTTGATTTACTCATATGACCATCTATGCAGGCCTGTTCTGCAGCATGCTTACATGTAAGAGTCTTGGCAATGAGTGGTACACCTTTCAGTTACACTCATCTTTCATAGTTTCAAGCCTAGGGCCTCTGGTGTGGCTGTATCAGATAGTAACTCTCATTGTACTATTTCAGTGTCTCTCATTGTACCATTTCATTGTCAGCTATTCTTTCCTTTCAGAAAAATGGAAAAAGATATGTCACTTTCTCAAATTGAAGTGGTTTCTCGTTTGGATTGCTCACTTATCATTGCAAGTTTTTTTTTTTCACAATAAAGTAAGTACAATAATTTTTTTTTTTTTTACTAATAGTTCTAATAATAGAAGCAAGCAAAGTGATTGATAATGTAATTTCCAAGATTATTCAAGCAAAAAGGAGTGACAAGAAACAGATATCCTCACAAGCTGTTTCACATCAGTCTGCAGAGGAGCCTTTGGTGACCCTGCAGAAGAATGCTATGTTATCTGTGGTACTCTTGTCTGGTACTCTATCTCTTACCTTGTTTGTGTATCATGGGGATATGAGTGCAGTTCATGTATTAGGACTGCTAATGGTGTCTAAGTGATTCTGAGGGCAATTCCTGTGAACAGTTGCAGCATCTGCTTTTCTACTGTCTAAGTGGGAGAAGTTTTTCCCCTAAATCCATAGCAAGGAAGAGGTAATAGTTATTACTTGAAAAGGAGTACTCTTTTCAGTCTGTGTGCATGTTTGACCTTTGCCACTGCTCTAGTTTGACATCACTAAAAAATGGCAAGGTAGCACAATGGAGAAGATGATAGGCAGTCCAAGTGGCTAACTTCAGACCCTCATAGAAGTCCCACCTTTAGGAAGAGAAATATCTTTTTTTTTCTACTAGGCCTAATGAAGCCTAGGTTCTACTTAGTTCTTCTTGGCCTCCACCAATGAGGTGGAAAGGACAACACAGATACATCTGAAGTCATCATGATGAGTTTCTCTTGCTTCTACCACAGAAAAATGGTTAGAGATGAAGTTTCCTTATCTAAACATATATGAGTGAAGAAATTAATATGAACTATCATGTTCAATACAAAAAGGTTCAGGCATCTGTGAAAATAAAAGTTTGAAATCTTAACATTAGAAAATCATAAAAATTTGAAGATCTTGGAACCAAACCTGCATACAGGTGTTTAATATGTCAAAACATTCAAAAGTGTTATGGCCTTCTGGGAAGTTTATGAGCTTCAGAGATCGCTGGAGGGGCAGTAGTAAGAACTAAAGATCTGAAATGCTTTTCTTGCAGGCTTACATTATGTTCTCTACCTTCCCTTCATCACCACACATTTTCAAACCTGTTAAACCATCCCTGCCCACAACATGTCCCTTGGGAGAGACAGCTGGGAGCAGTAGACAGCTATCTTTGCCTTGGGGCAGCACCCGAGACTGCTACTTTCTCTGGAATGTAGCTTGGGGTTGCCTCCCTGCTCTCCAGACTCCACCAGTGCTTCACTCTTCACACAGCTCTGGTGCTGTGCAGCAGGTACACAGCTGGAGAACTAAACCTGAGGTAGACCACATAACCATGAAGAGAGCTGGCTTGGGCAGCTGGGTAGGAGAGATGGAGGGAATGTCACCTGAAAAGCTGGCTTTGCCCAGACTAATTCAGAGCCATCTGATGTGGGTGTGCTCCCAGCCTATATCTGGGTAAGAGAAGACAGGGGGCAATTTTCCCTTTGCTCCTGCTCCTGTCCTCCTGCTCCTCCCTGCCCTCCCAAAAAACCTTGGTAGGAAAGAGACAGAGGCATGTCAGCGAGGAGAAAGCTGAATTCATTCTGATTGGGCCCCCCTGCTCAGTCTGGCTATGGGGAAGCTTTTTAAGCAAGTACAGAAGAAGAGAGAAGGCTCTTTCTGATCCTCCTCTGTCTTGGAAAACTTGTGTCACCCACCTCTTCAATCAAAAGCCAAACTTCAGGACTCAGTTGTTGAGTATACCAAGTTCTGTAAGCCTCTTTCCAACTCATGACATGGGATGCCAGCTGTTGAGCTGCCAGCAGCTTCAAAGCTGACATAGTAAACACCACGTTGCCATGAATGGTAGCAGCAGGACAAGAAAGTTTAGGTGCATACTCTCTGTTGAGGCCTCAATGGTCCCCTGGTAAGTTTTAGAACTTAAGAGGAAACAAGGTTTTGTGGTTTGGAAATTTCTCACTTAGGTTCTTAGGAGGAATATTCATGAAGTCCAGCTACCACTTCCCAGAAGCAATTTTCGTTAACACCTTGCACCAAACTCTTTCCTTTCCAAAATAAAGGTTTTATTTTTCAGAACTAACTCATGCTTCAGATGTGCCCATGATAGATCTTTATAAATTTCTTGTTTGCTTTTTCATTAACCTTGCCTCTCCACTGCCTCCTCCACCTGAACAATACAACTCTCTTTCTGGATGGAAAATTATTGTAGACTTTGTATGATACATACAAGACAAGTCAAATGATTTTTTAATATTTATAAAAGTTATTTTTCTAGAAATATGTGAGCTATACACGTACTCAGATTGGAAAGTCCAAAGCAAAAATTTGCCTGTGCAAAAAAAATGAGCAAGAAACGAACAACGATTTCAAACCACAAATTTGCTTGGACAGCCAAGAATCTAGAGAAATGCTAAGTATGAAAATACAATGAAATGAAAACTTTTCCTCCTTTGTTGTTGGTTCTCTGTGTGGCTGTTTCTTGTACATTGCTATAAAAGATCTTACCACCACACATAAATCAACAGTAAGGTGCAGGACAGCTAAATGTTACTCACTTGAAATTTTTCTATTTAAGAAAGGAATAAAACAATTATAGATAAATATACGTTGTAAGGCTGTCATAATGAGGTCTCATGCATCAACAGCTTTTACACAACTATATTCTCTTGTATGCACTGAAACTGAGTAGTTGCCATGGTAACTGTCACATCAAATATATATTTTCTGTGCAGACACTTAAAAATCAAGCGTTTGTGCTATCATTAATACTACTTACACTGAGATTGTGATAATAGGTTGATTTTGCATTCCTTTTAATTATTATTACATATTGTGGAGAGGAACATTTTTCTTTGCAGTATCATTTTGATTTTAATTTTTTCAGTATATTACAACAGCAAAAATTAATTTTGAGACACAAAACTCTATCAGAGTTTCCTGACAGTTAACTGTAGTAGTTTAGGTTTATGTCATGGAATTGCAGACACAATGAACATGAAAGGACACCTTGAATTAGAAAATCCTACAATGAAAACCTGTATTACTTATGCCATGAGATATTTTGGAAAGCCAATGATATTTACAGTCACATATTTGAATAATTTGGTCAGCTAGTTCATTCTGATTGCAAATACAGTAAGTATAATAACTAGTTATTTGCACTCCAGCTCGGGTAGGAAGACTTGCCAACATTCTTGGCATGTTTAAGTATCATTTTTCCAGTTTTCAAATAGCTAACGGCATTGCTTTATTGCATTTCCTTTTTAAAAATAAGCTATTAATTTGCAAAGTATACTATCTGTACATATTCTATGTTCAGTTTGCTTTTATTTAATTTCCCTAGCTTTTGTTGGAACAAATAAACCCTACAAAGCTTTCTTCTTTTCTCTAATAACTTTTCACGTGATCGTAACAATGTACTTACTGCAAATTGAAAAAAAAACCCAAATAAACATCAAACCAAATTGAAATGAACATTAAATAGGTTTGTTTGTTTGCTTGTTTTTCCTGAGAAATCTTACTTTCAACTGCTCTCCTGTTTCCCTCCTCTTTTAATTCTAAATAAAATTCCAAGATAGCTAATTGTCTGTACTTACTTGTGTCAATGAATAGTAGAGTTTGGAATAGTGTAGTTTACTATCTTACTGCCCTGTTATAAATTAAAGCAAATATATGTTGCAAATATAAATTTGAAAGAAACTGTGGAATTGTATTAGTTGACTTAACATGCCACTGGGGAAAATGGTGTAATTTTATTTTTAACATTTCATTAAATTGTCTATGTCTAGCTAGTGTTTAAAAGTAATATTGATCTATAGTTACTCCTAAGTTTTGCTGGATGTTTTCTAAAAGTCCTATGTAGGCATTTTACTTTTAAACATTATAAGAAAGTAAGAAAACATCATTAAATCCCCAATATGAATCAAGCCCCACATGCTTTGTGTATCGGAAGTTCCAGCTGAAGTTGTAGCAGTGAGTGGAGTTCTACTCAGGCTGTAGATGGCTTTCTTACTTTCTTTGTGTGGCTGGGACCAGGTAAAAGATTCAAAGACATGGCCTCCATATGTGGCTATGCTACTGGTGTGTTAGGTTAATCAGTTTCTCTTTCTTGGACTTTCTGTTTATGAAGGGGGATAGCAACATTGAACTTTATACTGTGTCCTGACATCCACAGATGTGTTACATTTTGATTGAGTTTGGATGAGTGTTTCATGGCAGCCCAAAACTGTGTTCATAATACATAATGTTAAAGCAAGGAAGGTGGTCTTGAAACATGTTATCAATGTGGAGAAGTATGAAGGAACAAGGTAGAATGGTGAGTGGAAATTTTCATGGTAACAGATGTTTATATTTGGTGCCAGTCAGAGTACAAGAAAGATGTGTGCCAAAAGCTACAGATT
Source organism: Nestor notabilis (assembly GCF_000696875.1). NCBI lineage: Eukaryota > Metazoa > Chordata > Aves > Psittaciformes > Psittacidae > Nestor > Nestor notabilis. The sequence continues at coordinate 76,959 of NW_009924356.1, read as the reverse complement.
TTTTCTAGTTGAGCTGCTGTCTTATAACTAAATGCTT
>NW_009924356.1:33672-76891 GCF_000696875.1 Nestor notabilis | reverse complement strand
TCCCTCCTCCCAGGTTTTCAGATTTATTGGTTTTTTTTCATATGACTCACAGGGAAAATGAAGAAACAGAAGTTAAAGAGGAAGAAAGAAAGGTAGTGAAATTATGATGTTCAAGAAAGAAGGAAGGTCAGCTTGTGAGTTAAGGTATGGGTGCAGAAAAGAAGGGGCAGAATGGAAGCTAATGAAGAATGGCACTTGATGGAATAGGTGAGGAAATGGAGAAAGGCAGCCAAATAGGGGGTACACATCACTGCAGCAGCAACAATGTAACACTGATAGCCCTGGGGTAATGATGTCTGACAACCAATTGGTGGAAAAAAGAGCAGATCTGTAGAATCACCTGGCAATAAAATAAGAGCTGAAGACTTGTGCAAGACTACAATTGTAGCAGTGGGATGGTTTTTGTACATTTCCCTAAAGTGTTTTAAAACTAGTGAATAGATAGACTTCATGCACAGCATGTAATACGTTTATCACTATTCTCTGCTTTCACTGGTGCAGCTTCTACATTTGTGAAAAGTTGATGGCTGAGCTTGATACACAGTGTCAATGCTTCCAAATCCATGAGTCTTTCCTCTTTGATAATGAAACTGTGCACAGTCAGTTCACGTATCCAGTTTACAGTAATTCTGTGATTAAGATGAATGTCAGAAAAGATAAATGCATTTGACTAACTGGTCTCTGATCAGAACCCAACTCTGTGGTGTTTGCAAAGCATCTACTTAAGTAATTTCAAACACCAGACATAAGCCAGTAATACACTAAGACATGATGCTTGCTGTGACTTTCTTTGCATGTCAGTTTCGAAAAATTATTAATTTTTAAGGGGAAGAGGAGATAGAAAAGGCTGCATGTGTGCCCAATGACACATGCCTCTCTGTGCCTAATTCATTGGAAAAATTGCTCAAGAACTGTTCAGCCATGTTCGAATATGCTGCCAAGGTCAATGGGACCTTTCCAAAAGTGCTGGTTATGTGAGGTAAAAGTGCTTGAGGCAACTTCAACTTAAGCATTTTTGTATATTTACTTGTTTTATTTGGAGAGCAGATAATCCGATGGGTTTGGCAGGCCCATCTCTGAGCATTACTGACGGCATACCTTGGAAGCCTCAGAAAAGTGGTTTGGTTTGACCAGCTGTCTAGAGTGTAGCACTATAGTACAGACCTGCATAGTAGAGATCACCTGAGGGTGCCAAAGGTGTATTCACACACCACAGACTTTCAAGTCAAATTCCATTTTTATGATAGTGATAATCCAGAGACAGAAAAGAGGTACGCAAGTGCATTAATTTCTTATCATATCAGCATTATTTTGTATATCCCCAGAAGGCATCATATAGAAGAGTTGTTTCCAATTCTTAAATGGTCAATATGCAATATTTAAAGATATTTTGAAAGTAAGTAAAGAGAACAATAGTACCATGTACCAAATGCTACTGTTCTGTTGTGCCTCTGGAAACAGCAGCTAGGCAAGAAAAATCTACCTAGGTAAATACAGGTTTTGTGTGCATATATGTGAGGCCAGTTGAGTTGGTTTAAAAGATTGCAGTGAGTGCAAAAGTTGCTACATAAAACCTAGCCACATTCACCTTAATTGTTTAGTCTTCAGTCACTGTTTCTGCAGTGTGGTTTGGATATGGCTTCTACCTATTGCAGAGAGAGATGGACTCCTTCAGCAAAGACTGAAAGAAGGTTAGAATTGAAATAACTCCAGAATTTGGTTAAACTTTGAAGTTTAACATAGTCCAAGAAGAGAGAAGAGCTTGATCCTGCTCCCATGAGAGTGAGTGTGAACAGAAACAGGCATAAAAATTACTTTGTCTCCCATTTTTCTCTTAATCATTATGTTTGGAATAAGAAAGTCTCATGCGTAAGACAGGCTTCTCTGGGTGTGGTTTGATTTCAAACCTGGTGGTTAAAAATCACCTCAAGCAAGCTCTGGTACCCTGGCTTTTGGGAGTTGCACTGTCAGTGCTTGGCTTAGCAGGAGTTTCCTTTGCCCACAACTTCTGGCTCCCTGAGGCTTGGACCTGGAATGGCTGATGTGCAGCCCCACCTCTGTCCTTGACTGTTCTTGGAACTGGATGATATTCCTTTGGCAGGAGTATCCCTGAGGCAAAGCAGGGCAATGATACAAGTTCACCTCATTTACTGGAATGTCACTTGTACCATCCAGTGCTTTTTGCATTGTAATTATTTCCTGGGGGTAATTGCGTGTTTTTTAGACTTTCTTTTGCGCTCCCATGCTCAACTCAAAAACTGCCAAAGGGCATTGCTGAACTGTTCCCAAGGAGAACAGTAATGTCTACTAGTCACTTTGACATTATTGCTATTTCTAAATCCTAAACAAAAGAAAATAAAGGAGTAGGTATTGCTAACTCAAATCCATCTGCTTGGGGTATGGAGCTGGTCTTACGGTTGACAGTCCTTTTCTTGATCATGTGAGATCTAGACTAATCATGTTCCCTGGTGTGAAAACTTGGACTACTTACCAGTCCTATTCCACAGCCAATGTGCCAGGTATGTATCAAAGTGATAAAAACCCCCAAGCATTGCTATTGGACCCTCTTTAAATGTGTCAGTTAGGAAAGTTACCCAAAAGGGGAATTACATACTCTATACCCCCCAAAAAGTGAGGCCATGTCTATTTGGTCCAGAACAGGATTGGGGTTCAATGGAGAAACTTTGAATCACAATTCTTATATGGTGCTGCTCTCTGGTGCTGAAGCTCAGTACCACCATTTCCTCCCAGCTCTGTAAAATAAAAGTTTTGTGAAACACTTAATTATTAGTTCTTTTCATTATCTATCAGGAGTAATGTACTATGACATAAGACCTTTGGTGTGCCCAAATACTTCTGATCTTTAAAAAAAATAAGAAGATTTAAATGAAAGTAATGTGTTATGAATACAGAAAATCGTCTACCTTGAAGGAGTAAAGGAAATGTCCATTTTGCAAGTCTTACATACTCTACAGGAGTACATAAAAGAACACAGCTATTTATGGCATCTAAGTAAGAATGAAAACTATTAATTAGGAGTGACTTTTCTAAGTGTTATTTTTATGTACTAAATCGAATAGTTGCTTTTAGTTTCAAGAGATTACCAGTTCATTTATCTCAGTTCAAGTCATACTGAATAACTCAGCTGCTCAGTATTTAATAAGAACTACCACAAATTACTTGGAGAATGATTCTTTTACTGTTCCTAAAAAATTAGGAGTATTAATTTAGAGTAATTTACTTGCCTTGCTAAAAGACTCTACATTTGAGTAATCATTATATATTAAAATCTGAGTTAAACACACAGAATTAACCATAACACTGCAAAGCTTTACCATTGTATGCGTTGTGAAACTTGCAATGTAATATTATGAGTAAGCAATGGAAACTTCGGCTTACTTGTGTGTTAGCAGCAGAAGCTCACTTCTACATTGAGAAGCCTCAGTATAGTTACAGTCATTCATCTTTGATTTTGCTCCCTGAGGGAAGCTGGTGTAAATCTTCCCTAGAATTTCAAAATGTAACAGAAGATTTTGTGGGGAAGAGCTTTTTTTCCTTTTAAAGAACAGTCTTTAACCATGTGTGAGGAAACTCAGTTTTTATTTCTGTTCAATCTGCAGTTTTAACCTTTTCAAGTTTTATACAGGAAAGTGCCCTAAGTTGGTATCTTAATGGTATTTGAAGAGTTCGTAAGTTCACTTCTGCAATCTATACAAGTGAAGCTTAGAGTGAGATCTGTTTATGACTTTTCTGAAAATTAGTTCAACAGGAAAGTTTCAGGGCAGTTAACTTGTGCCACTGTATTTATATGGGATCAGGGAGGGAAGGAGCTAAAAAGAAAGAACAGTTAAAAAAAATAATTTTTAAAGCTGGGGAAACAAGACAGATTTTAGAATAGCACAGAGGGAAGTAATAGGAGAGAAATTTTGTTCCTTGTTGAGTGAGATAGCCTCTTGGTTTCTGGAACCTGTGAAATACATATATGTGTGTGTGTGTGTGTGTAAGCCTACCCATAAGCCTTTACTACCTGCTTACAGCATAATACCACCCAAAATGCTGCTATACCTTATTTCTAAATGACAGGATGTTACAGAGATGGAACAACCCATTCTGCAGAGAGGGAAAAAACGCTGAATTGAATGGGGTGCAAGAACATACCCATGCACTCGGTTTAACTGGGGTCTAGATTTTCCTCCTGGCTTCAAAACAGCTGAGAACTACAGCATTCCCTTTGATTTATGGTGATCCACAGCACACATTTCAGACCTCTCGGGCAAAACCTGTGCTATTTTTTCAGCTACACACTTTAATAAATAATGGACAAGATAGCAGAATTAGAACTGTGTAAAAGTGACTGAAAACAGTGAAAGAGGAACTACAGGGAAATCCAGCCATTCATCTGACATACTGCTGTTTTAGAAGAGTCTGTTCACTGCACCCAAAATGGTATTATAGTTTAAAGGCTGTCACATATGGAAGATGTTAACAGTTTCCATTGCCTCGTTCCACTTGGTAGACATATCCACTGAACCTATACAAAGTCTGTTCCAAAGTAGGTGATTTGTGAAAAGTTTTCATGCTTCTGGTTCTTATAAAAACTGGTATATAACCAGTGTTTGAGTTTCATTTTGGTTTTTGTTTCTACGGCGTGAGCATTTTATTTTAGAGAAAATCTGATTATAGCATTACTGTTAAGAAGTCCTAATGTTAGTAGGTGGAGATCTCCTGATTAAAGTCTATTTAGTCATTAGTACTATCTGCATGACAAAATGAAAGCTTATTTCTAATACAGAGTATTTACATGATCTTTATCACTTGTAACTATTACTGAAAAATGATAAATTAGGCATACACTTTCAAAATAACACCTGGAACAGAACTCCTTCTATAAACTTGTTTAACCTTTTATTTTTCAGTGACAGATTGGAATTTATTATTTTGAAAGTCTTGGAGCACCTGGTCTGTGATTTTATCAGAGTTATAAGAAATGCCTTGGAGGCGAGGGTGGGGGAATGGTTAGAACAAAAGCTATGATTCTTTAAAAAGTACCTTTTATCTTAAGAACAAAATTAGTTTGAAAACTCAGAGCACTCCGGGCTGCAATTCATTCTGACAAATCAGTTCTTAACGTGTTAGTTATATTGCAGTTAAATAATCCTAACATCTCTGCTGGCTTTCTAAGTTTAACCTCTCACCCTGCGTAATCTGATTGAGAGAGAAATGTAGAAGGAAAAATACACCAAGTATTTGGTGCATTTCTCTCCCCTCTGGAACAGTTATTGGAATAATACTTCCTACATTCAAAATGCAGTGATGTGTAGTTAACTGCTTTTAAAATTATGTGGGCAATTTAGAGCAGTCTAATAGTGACTTATCCTAGATCTGTTTTTTAGGCAAATACATTATGAGATTTGCAACTTTTCTATTATGTCAGAATCAAACTGCACCACTTTCAGATGCAACAGAGGATAGTTTAACTCCTTCCCTTCTTCTCTGTCACAAGCACGTAATGATGAAAGTATCAAAAACTGCTTTTCACCATCGAGCATTTAAGATATCCAAGGGCTGATTTTTCTCAGATGTGCTGCCTGAACCATGTTTTGCTCCAATTCTGCAAGGCACTGATTACAGCGTTTTTGTGAGAGGGATTGCTGGTATCATCCCAGGACTGGGGCCTAGGAAGCCTTACTGTCTGCTAAATGAAACTGTTACTCTTTGACTGACTCATTAGTTGGACTTTGACAAAGCTAAGCTTGAGTGATCGTTTCCATTTGGAACTTTTTTACTGTTAAGAGCTGCCTGTCTTCAAAATCACACTAACGCTGCTATTAATGCAACTGGAGGCACAGTATTTTTGTGCTAACTTAGATATTAGGCTTGCTGCTTAGCATGTCTAAAATTAGGCTGGCATGAAAGTTCAAGAATGAAAATCAACACTAAACCTAAGGTCAGCATAAAACATTCAGATCACTCCACAAAGGAAAAAAGAGTTGTATAATTTAAGAACACATTTCCGTGTCTGCAAAAAAGCAAGCGCACAATCTGGGTAGCAAAGGAAAGATGGATTTTTTGCTCTAGCTCAGTTCTACTAATTTTGTTTTCTTTCCCATCTGTCCTCCATGTGAGTCTGTCCACATGAAAAATCCCGCTTGGTGAAGCCCCACAGGGATGGCATCCATATCACAGCAAACGCTGGGACCATTCATCACTTTGGTGCCTGGGATAATTTTACAATAACCTTGGCAGGCACACTTCTACAAAAGATGATTTTCAGCTGTAGGCCTGAAACCAGATTAGATCTCGTTGTTTAATGACCAACATAGTCATATTCCCCATGCTCTTAAGTGAAATTTCTTTGCGCTATGTATTTCTTCATTTCAACATTACACTTCAGATGCATAAAGGGACTGCCTATAAACTTATCTGACACATTCCAGTGTTAATTTTGGACAAAAACAAAAGGGGCAAAATTCATGTGATGCAATTAGTCAAATTGTAATTGAGTTGAGATTAAAGTTTGTCAAATATTTAAAGTTTCTGTCCTTCATAAAAGGGATAAAGGATGAAAAGTATGGAGTTGGGGTAATCCCAGACAGAATAGATGAGTAACAGCGAAGCTTTCAAAAGAAAGTTCACATATGTCTGTATGACAGTGAGATTTATGATTATTCCGAGTTGTTCACTTCAAAGTATCTTTAAGAATGGTTATTGTAAAATAGAACAAGGCAGAGCAAATTTCACATTGTGAACAAAGAAAAATTATCACTGAAAATTATCAACAAAAGCGAAGTGGAAAAATGAGCTAAAGTCTTTCAGATTTTGTCCTGCACTAGTCTTAAACTAGTGCATACAGAGATTTCTAGAAAAGGAAAGTAAAGGCAAAATGGGGGAAGGTTCTTTATGTTATTTGTCTCTACTTGATTTCATAATAACATATTGCTCCTAATGCCCCACAGTCCAGTGTTCCCTGAGGTAGCTGAAAGCCTCTGTTCAGACTCTAATGAGAACCGGATCAAGGCCCATGTGAGTGCACTAGAAGCCCATTTCAGGTTGAATTTCTTATTAAATCACAAGCTTGAAAAAAGTCTCTGTTGTTCTCAAAAGACATTGAAACACAAGTGAGAAAGATATGCTGACTAGAAGCATATGTATTTTCTAAAGAATTGTTTTGAGTACCACTCTGCAAAGTTTTCACTATGAAACCTATAACCATTAAAAATATGATAGAAGCTCATTTCTTCTTTTTCAAAGCATTGAGGAAAGCAGGGCCTATTCTTGCTGAATGTAGGTTGATTTATGCAAGTGAAGACAAATGGTTCTCAGTAAGCAATCATCAAATTCAAAGTGAAATTCTAGAGCTTTGAACCCACATGACCTGAAGCAGAAACCGTTGTTCACACCAACCCTAGCTAGGCAAAATTGCTGAGTTTGGAAGAAATATCAGCCATTCATTTGAACAGTCAAGGAAAAAAAATATTCCATGAATATCCACAAAACAAACTCATTATTTTTATGAAATTTATTGCTGCATCATTTGGCACCTTCCCACCCCTTGAAATAACTACATATTGTAAAATGTTTTGTGAGAAATAGAGTAATAGACTGATACCCACTTACCTAGGCAAAAGGAGCAACATTTTGAGGAGTGCATGTACACTTGCACTTGCTTACAGGAGTCTAAGAAGTATGAAGGGATACAAATATTTATTCTCATGCACATATATGGAAACAAAACGATTCATTTCCATGCATGTTTCCCATGAAAAACATCTCCAAGTACTGGAAACTCAGTGATGATCAGTCTGGCCCGTGGGAAGTAGGGTGTAAGCTGATCAAATAAAATTGGTATTAGTTTTCAGTGGAATTAGAAATTTGCTTACAGAGAGGCCTCTGTAAGTGTATTTGTACAGATGTATGTAGGGTTCACCATCCTGATAAGAGGTAGGATTGATTCCTGCTTCTCTAGATCAGATGTGTTATATCACCAAGTCTTCTGTGGAAAAGTCTCTGTGTGCCACTTTCCTGTCTCACCATCTCTCAGATGCACCCATTAATCCTGTTATTCCTTCCTCTATACCAGAAGACCCTCACCATCCTTGAAGCTGCATAGATGACAGGCTCCTATTTTCCTTCTTTCCACCATTCCCCAATTTCTGTTGTTTCTTTTCCCTTTGTATGGGAAAGAACATAATTCAGGATGTCAATGTAGTAACCTCTACAGAAATGAAGTTGGTTTTGGTTTTGTTCCTTTTTACAGTTGGAAGGCTCTAACGCATGTTGCTTCACATAGCCAAAAATTAGTCCTGTGTGAAATCAATGCAGAAAAGTAAATGGATTAAACCCATACTGACTGAGTTTAAAATAGAAAAGCTAAAAGAAGTCATCTCTGTGTGCAGTCATTTACAAGGGAACACAGAGATTTCTGTTACACTCCATCCTTTGCAATGGCTTGGAAGGGCTATAGAAAACCTTTGCTAATAAGATTTGTACATGGTGCAAAGACTGACGGAGCTATACATACGAAGTGTTCTTACAGGGAGCAATGTAGGCATTTTTGTAAACTGTGCCAGAAAAAGAAAGAACATTTTAAGGTAGGAACACACAACTGACAATCCTCTCTAGTGACTAAATTGAATAACATGTAAGTATCTCCTGCACTCCTTCTCGTTACGATCTAACACTAGGAGGAAGTCTTAAGGCTGGCTGTGATTTATAAATTGCTTTCCAAAACCTGAGCTGTTGTTTCCTGTTGAGCTGCTACCGTTCCTACTAGCTGGAGCAACAGGTGTAGTGAATTGTTATTCTAGCCTCAATGGAATCTTGAGGAAACCCTGGAGTCACTACTAAATGTTATTGATGTTTCTTCACCTTTTTGAGAAACCAAAGCATTTACTACATTGGGCCAAGAGTTATGCTGTGCTCTGACACTTTAGTCATGTAAGGGTTCTCTGGACACATTTTCTAACAAGTCATCCTTGAATCCCTTCTGCCCCCACACCACCATTGTGTGAAAGTGTTGAATTTTACCACTGTAGTCAGTCTTGGGGGTTCTAAACCAGGAGGGTGGCATAATACTCTCAAAATTGTAGAAAAGTAACATGTATCACTTTAGAGATTGAGTGTGTATGGTCAGGAACAAGGAGGGAGAAGGTGGTTCTTTCCAGATTTGGTAACACATCAGCGTTATGCACAAGGCTATGGGAAGCTGAGTGAATGAAAACGCCATTCAGTCTCCTAAAAGCACTGTTTATTTTCTAGAGAAAGTAGAGAGAGTAAAAAAGTTGGGTGAAACTGTTTGTTTTGATACCTGTGTTACAAGAAATTTGGTGTTGCTTGTCCCGAAGCAAGATTTAGGAAAATGAAATATTTGGAATTTGAAGCCACATAAAATAAAGTCTGAAATAAAAGGCACATTTTTATTGGTGATGATAGTTAATTATATGAGTAGCTCATCAAAGCATGTGCTAAATTTTCCACCACCTGAAATCTTTCAGCAAAGATTGGATATGTTAGTGATTATGTCTTTTTCAGCCAGAGGTTACGGGCAGTGTTATGCAGAAAATCAGATTAAAAACTCATAATGGGCCCTTATGGCCATGAAGGTACATGAAAGTCAATGGCACAAATTTGCAGCAGTCAGTGATTTGGTTCAAGGCTGAAACTTCTAAATGCAGATTTCTGTTTTCCATTCTGAATGATGAAATGTCTAATGTGACAGGAGCTGAATTCTGGCTGCAGTTAGACTGATGCAACTCCAGTAACTTCAGTGGAACTGCAGGATTTGATACAAGGACTTTTCAAACCTGTCTGTTTTGACAGAAGCGTTATTGCCACTTAATCGAAAGCTTTTACTTTGAGAAGCTTGTTGCCACAAGCATTTATTGTGAGGACTGAGCATTTTTTTTTTTTTTTAATTTTTTTTCTCTAGGGAACAAAGGAAAAGGAGAGGAGCATTTTAAAATTATAAATGCACCTGACTGGTTTTACTATGCCTAATACAGGAATCTGTTTTAGAAGGATGTAAATATCTGATTCAGTAATCAAAAATAAGTATCTGATTCCTAGTAATTACGTCCAAGTTCGCTGGTTAAGGATCCTGATAAGCTATGAGAAGTCCTTTGTTTAAGAAGGAGTTAGAATACCTCTCATTCTTTCAAGTTGCTATCCACCACACCAAGCAGAATCCCACAACTTTACAGGTGGAGCCACATTGCAGCTAGTGACACAGACAGATGACATATTTATTAGCTTGTCAAAGCTTCCTCTGTTTATGGAAGACTCACCCAGCTAAACAAAACAGTCTGCTTCCCATTGGCTAATTGAGCTGGCCCCTGTTGAGAGTCTCAGCAAAGTGCTTGATGAGGCATAAAATGATGATTAATTAATTTACTGCTCAGTTGATCATCAAACTGAGAGGTTTATGATTCTCACAGCGGTCAACACTCTCTCTTCAATGTGCAACAGCATGAGCAGCCTTCACTCTGGCCTGCTGCTGCCTTTGCTATGACCTGAGATATGGTGGCTTAACTTGGGAGAAACAGGGAAAAAATTAAAAGTTTCAAAAGGGATGTACTCAGCAACCTTTCTCAGAGAGGCTTGTGAGTGCCAAAACACTTTTCACAAAGGGGGTTTCATATCTCAGCATTAATAAAAGCTACTTTGCTGGACATTATTTTAGTACAGTGGATTACATAACAACCCCCCTAAAAATAACAGTTTATTCTTTGATTACATGGGTGAAAACCAGAATTGAAATGAAGTTATATAAAGACAGGACTTCACAGCTGTAGGTATAGGTGTGTTAGAAGACATCAAAATGCCAATACGAATACTGATTGGGGTTGTCTCTTTTTCATTCTTAGAGATTAATTTTAGTAATTTAAAACTCCTTAAAAAAACCCCAAACCAAACCAAAAAACAAACAAACAAAAACATAATTATGAAACCTGGAAGATTTAACAAGAGGCATTCTGTGTATAGTAGACACCACATCTAAAAACATTATTCAAAAAACATGTTTTTGCATTTGTATGCATTTGCAGCTTGTGTGCAGTCACCAAATGTTTTGCATATGTTTTTGTGTGCAAAATTTTAAATACTTGCACTTATGATAATATTCTGACTAACATTTCTGTGAAATTTTAATGATGTGTCCAGTGTTCATTCCTAACGTGAAGAAACCTAAATTCTGCTTAGTTACAACCATTTAATTCCAGAATAGTACCAGGTGAATGAATATACATGTAAGAAAGTAACTGAATCCTGTTGTCAAAGAACTATGTTTTATACCATCCATTTCTCACATGAGCAAGGACATGGGTATGCCAATGCATGCACATTTAGAAATTTCTTTGTCTTTTCTGACTGCACCAGAGTTATCAGTTGTACTGGAAGACACCAGGAAAGGTCTTCTAAATGTCTGCATGCCTGAGCATCTAAGTGGGAAATAAACAGTTTGTCTGTATAATGGGAAAAGAGGGTCAGTTTGCAAATCAGGCTTTTCTCCAGACATGGATAGCCCATTCTTAGATGGGGTTCTGTCTAGGAAAAACTCAGGAAGAAAATGAAGTTGTTTTATATAACTTCAGTCTTTTTATTTGGCTCAAAAATATGATGAGAACAATAAACAAGTCCAAAAAGGAACTGAGTTAGTTGAGTCAGTAGATACTTCATTTATTAACTCTTTCTTCTTTGATTCAGCCTTTAGGAAACAATCTAAATAAAGCAGGGAAAGCAGTCTCTGTTTCTCAGCAAAGTAATGCACAGAAATCTAAGTTTACACAGAATATATTATAATGCAAGAAAAGAACTTAGAAAAAGAGCAGAAAATTAATGAATTATGATAGACCAATTTAATTACAATAAAAAAAAAAAGGAAAGGAAAACAGTGTGGAAGATAAGATAGGATGAAATATTGATGTGTTCCAAGAACTTGCGCCTTGGTCAAGGAATGGTCTCACTAAGCAATGTAAATCACTAGATTAGATGGACCTACTTAAATAACACACTTCTTCAAATGCAACTCATCTATCTTTTTGAAAAATATATATAAAAAAGGCATTTATGAGAAATGACTTTCAAAAGATCTAGGAGCAAAAATCAACAAATATTTAGTGTAAACATCTGTGATGTGATGTGATGTGATGTGATGTGATGTGACTGTGTGGGCTGATGTTTACTCTCAGGTGTATAAATGGAGAGTAGTCTTTAGGTGCTAGAGGTCTTTTACCTCTAAAAACGGGACTATTGACATTGCAAAAATTGTATAAGAAACTTGGAAAACAAATTTCAAAATCGTAATCCAATCAATGAGATAGATCTGCTGTTACCAGATGCAAACTTTATGCTGGTATTTTCAGATTTGTTAAAGTGCTCCTGAAGACATCTTAGAGGACTGATTATGGAATTTAGTAACTTGCCCAGAAAAGAATATGGGCAGCAAAAAAGGCAGATTTAACTCTGCCATGGTCAGATATTGATTGCTGTATAGTTATGTTTTTTTTGGACATCTTTTATGCAACCTTTATATTGCTACTGTCAATAAAGAGTAACAGCATAATGGAAGCTCTGCAATTCTCTCTGCAGTGGGCATTCTGGTATAAAAAATTGTCCGTCTCTGATCTTTCTGATTTTTCCTCACTGTTGTATGTACTATCATAGTCTAAAATTCATCATTCGGTAACCATGTCTGCTTTCTCTCATACTTCTTTTTATGATCCCCTTCCCAGGGTCTGCATAAAGATACATAGTCCTTCATTTTTATAGCTTCATAAAATGTAATGGCAAAAAAACCATTAGCTAATCTGGCTGACTACCTTTGAAACATGGGCTGTAGAATTTCACCTGGTTACCCCTGCACTGAGCTGAATAATGTGTATTTGACTAAAGCGTATCTTCCAGATGGATATCTAGTTTTGATTTGAAGACATCAAAGGCCACTTCCCTGACAGTTTTGAAAACATCAAAGAGTACTGAGCTTGTGGAAGATAAAAGAAAAATGAGCTAATTGCCTGGATGCTAAAGGGAAATTTACAGCAAATATTTGGTCCTATTCTGGCTTTTAAAAATCTAGCATACTGGAAAGACTGCAAGCCATATTACACACGTAAGTAAAATAGAGCTTTCTTTTTTTAGATCCAGGCCTCACATGGTAGATAAACAGAACTTGAGGGAAAAAAAAAAATAAAAAAAGAAAAATAATTTAACTTCCACCATAGTCTAGTATCGGCAGTCTTTGTAATGGACAGGCTCAAGCAGAAGAAAATGATCTGGGTGACTGAAAGCAAACTCTCTCAGTTAAGTTAAGTTGTAAACTAGGGAAAAATGAAAGGTAAATTGAAGAAAATGGAAAGAGAGAGGAAAAGGGAAGGTTGGAAGGTGGTCCAACCATAGCTCAACAATCTCAAAGGGAAGACTTTCCTCTTCCCTTCCCATTCTGTCATAACAAAATCAAGATTTAAATAATCCTCTTCTGAGAAGTGTGATTGTTGGGTTTTTTTCCGCTGTAACTTTACATCTTTTTCTTTTATTTTTTACATCACGTTGTACTTTCTTACTAGCAGAAATAAATAATATTAAGAACACATTTTCTGATGAATTTAGTTACTTAGTAGCATTACAGGGCAGACATTCTAACATGCAGAAAGGTTTAAATTATGTCTAGATGAAACCTTTGTATATCTTATTTTTTGTCTTTTTTGAGAATGTTCAGTTTTGTGTTTTAGGACTGAAGAGTCCCTAAGTACTAACCATCTTCAACTTGGGTCATCACCTCTTATCTGGCATGGAGACGGGGACCATTTGATAGCTTGGAAACATTTGATAATGACAATTTTGAGAACAGATTGAATTACACTGTTGAAAGAACAGTGAAATCGGTGAAACCAGAATAAAGAATATTTTTAAAATGAATTAATGTTTCACAGAATGAAAATATATGGCACTTCAAACAGACTGAAAAGACTTTCCTAACAGCATGGCTAAGAAGAGTATGAGATACTTCTCTTACGTATTTATCTTACAGATTGACCCTGATGAACTATCACGCACTGTAGCAGTTACGAAATAAATTAAAATGAATGAAGACTTTACTTGGTTTTGCCCTGGCACTTATGAGTTTTTATCTGAGCAGAATGTGACTGTTGCTCAGCAAATAAAGACTCACATCCCTCTAATAGTTCACCATAATGGCCTCTGGAGAGTTCACATTAACTATAAACATCCTTCAGCTAAATACCTTCTTCTGGCAGTAGGTTCAGCCATGAACCGTGGACAGCTCCTGGAAGAACAAACTTCCTCTTGACCTTTCCCAAGCTAAGATCCTGCAAGATAGACATGTGGGCGTGGAAAAACCCTTAAATTTTATCAGAGAGCTTCAACAAATGATGGATTTGCCATTGAATATCCTCTTCAAAAACAACATTGAGTTGAAAAAATCTTCCTTATTCACTGAACTACTTGTTCTTTAAGACGGTTAACTTATTAACTGGTCTGTTAAAGCTGGTACTGGAAAAAGTGGTAGGGAAGAAAAGGCAGAAAACACACAACTCAGTCTGCCTTGGGAAGCACTGTGGTTAAATCCACAAGGAAAGAGATTGCACACCATTGGGAAGAAATGAGTAAGGTGGACAGAATGAGGCTAAAAGGGAAATGTATTTTTACTATTATAAATAACTATTTGTATGCAGATATGGAAAAAACCACTTAGAATAGAGGTGATTCTGCATAGCATTTACATTAAAAAATTGCCAAATATTAATAAACTCACCTGCTGAATCTGGCACATTAATTTTTGTTGTTGTAGTTGCATTGAATCAGTAAGAAATCCTTAAATGAAACTAAAATCATGTAAAACTAAACTAAAACATAAAGTAGATTTTAAGTCATTAGCTGATAAGTCTGCTTGCTCAAAGAATTCCTTTCTATATAGAGTTTCATGATCTTATTCACTTTCAGTAGGATTCCCAGAATAAGGATGACATTTGAAGACTACTTCACCAATTTTTGTTAAACAGTATCATTCCTTGGATCAGGACTCTACTTAGAAAGGCACAATGCAGTACAAAATTTTGTTTCAGATAAAATATAACATTAGATCTTCCCAGCTATGGATGTAGAGCTGTTTTAATATGAAAATGTTTGCATTGACTGATGAGCACCTTGCTGTGACAGATCAAGACTGCTACCCTAGCAGTTAAAATGTTTAATAGCTTTTTGTTATATTGTCCTAATGATCCATTTGATATTTCAATCAGAATTGTTTGCTTCTCCTGTAATTCCATGGCTACAAATCTATTTGGCACCTATTTTTTTGTTAGTTTGTTTGGGTTTTTTTCCTTTTCTTTTAGGTAGGATGACAGTTCAGTTTCCTAGGCAGAAAATCATAAATTTTTGGTTTTTATACAAACATGTTGCTGTTGTTATAAGTATTTAAATACACTAGGATGCATTTATTGCCATCAATGGAAGAAAGCATCCAAAATATTTATCTTATTAAGTTTATTTTCAGGAAACCAGCAAGTTTCCTCACACAAACAGAATAAGAATTAAGTATGTGTAGTGCTGAACAAAACCACCTCTATTTTCTATCATCAGATTAAAAACATTTCACTTTGAAGGTGAATTAGTTCCTCATACTTAAGGTGCCCTCAAGCTTAAATTTTCCTATGGATTTTTGTTTTCCTTTGTTTCATACGTTGTCCATTTGTTTTAACCATAATTAAAACTAATATTACTGCAATTTTGGTAAAGTCACTTTCTTTGGGAAGTATCTTGGGTGGCATTTATCAAAACTAAACTTCTTTACTTGTCAAAGTGTAAGTGTGACAATATCTATGAATTCAGTTAGATACTGGATTAGATTGCTGACTTTTTTAAAGTATTAAAAGATCAAAATATTACATTAAAGCTTAACACTCTTGTGGTATAATTTTTTCCACCATAAATCCTTATCATTTAGCTTTTCTGTGATCCATTGAAATAGAAAAATAAACTTCAACAATCCTGGTTAAAATAAATTAGATACCAAAAATCTTCTCAGCTTTGAATTCATTTTTTTCTGCATATACTTCAATCAAACAACCACCATAAGTTTCAGGAGAGTGAGTAGGGGTTGAGAATTATAACCGCATTGAGCAGAGTTTGGCTATGCTTTACTATCGGACACACCAATACGTTTGTAAAAGTAAGTAAGTCTTAAACGGCCTATCAAAGCTAATGAAATAAGAAAACAAATAACACTGTAAATTGAAAAAAGGAGTGTAGTGTTTAACGAACACTTATTGACCAATAACCTGCAAGCAATGTAAATATAGATTTTTACTTTGGCTATTCATAGCTTTAAAAAGTCATTTGAAGCTGTAGAGAAAATAGGGTGAAGTGATGGTTAAGAGAAACGCATTTTATTAAAAGGTAAATTAAATAAGACTAAATTGGAAGTAGATGAAAAATCCTACTTAATTTAATATACTCTTGGCTGTTCATATTGAGTCTTGATGGTTCTTTAGCATGTAAGATGAGGAGGTCAAAATCTGAGAGGGTTTTTTTGCCATTGCCAGCATTTCTAACAGAAACTGCAATTTTAGCTTGATACTTCTTACAAGTAACGTGTAAGCTAGCAATGCCTTGTAATGAGTAAGCAGCTGACCTTCTAAAGCCATCCAATAACAAGGATTGTACATTGCAAAGTGTACACTCTTTATGTGGGACTAAATTGGACAATCTTTATTTACACTGGGTACTCTCTAATCATGGATAGGACACATTTTATTTTAAAGAAGAGTTATATAGAACTTATGGTTTCCTGTAATTTACACAGAATACAAAGAAATATAAAATATATAGAATATATAGAAATAAAGAAAAATTCAGTAGCTTAATTTCTGCAAGAATTAATTGGGAGTGAGGCACAGGTCCAGAAAAATAATATTTCCCCAAAAGCGAGACTGGCCAATGAATGGAATACACAGCCTTGAGTAACACTGTGAGATTTCACCCTACTGAAAGAGTGGTTGATTTTAACTCTTCTTATTTACTTTCTGTGCTTATTATTGCTGTGTGGAGTCTCTGTGTGAGCCTGCCAGGTGTATGCGGCTGACACATCAACCATCCTTGGACGTATGGGGTTCTGGCATACTTAGAAGGGCATGGACTGGGGGGTGTTTTCCCCCTAAACTTGCCAAACTGCAATAAGGTAAAAAGCTTGGGTTTCTCAGATTATATAAAGTTTATTTTAGCTATATGAAAGAGGAGTTAGGCATCTCTGATGAGTTCAACAGAGCAGAAATGCAAGCATGTGTTGAATATACAGAGTCATAGTGCCTCAGCCTGCCAATGGGAAAGTCAAGTTATAAGCAGCAGAACAATTGATTTGGGCACCTTACCTTGGACTCCTGGGACTTGTGGTTTGGAACTCGCTCTTCTGATGAATAAAAAAAGTCCTCTCACTCCTTACTGACAATCTGAAACAAATAAAAGGGTAAAGGACAGGGAAATCCCTGCTCTGAATTCCCTTGTTATTGGTGTTACTCTAAGGATTCCAAGATAAGTATTAATGTGTGTTCATTTAGCATATTGTGCTGGGTTTTCATGGCAAGGTTTTTGTAGCTGGGGGGCTACAGAGGTGCCTTCTGTGAGAAGCTGCTGGAACCTTCCCCTGTATCTGATAGAGTCAATGCCAGCTGTCTCTGAGACGGACCTGCTGGTGGCCAAGGCTGAGCCCATCACTGGCAGTGGTAGTGCATCTGGGATAATTAAGAAAGGGGAAAAAATCCTATGTAACAGCAATTACAGCTGGAAAGGAGTGAGAGTATGTGAAAGAAGCAGCTCTGCAGACACTGAGGTCAATGCAGAAGGAGGGGAGGAGGTGCTCCAGATGCCAGAGCAGAGATTCCCCTGCAGGCTGTGGCGAGGCAGTTGTGCTCCTGCAGCCCATGGAGGTCCAGGATGGAGCAGGGGGATGCTCGAAAGAGGCTGTGACCTCGTGGGAAGCTCCTACTCTAGCTCCAATAGCATGTTTGCATTTTTCTGAGGGTGAAGAATGAGGCAGAATAAGTGCTTCTGAAGTTCCTGTAAGGCACTTGTCTGCTTTTTTGAATTTTATCCATGGAAACCAGAAACACGTAAACATGTAAATAAATCCATCTTAAAATACACCAATGTTTTAATAAAATTGTTATTTTTTTTTTTTTAGCACATACAATAGAGCACATCTTAGCTAGCAAAACAATGCAGTAATGCTGTATTTGTGCACTTTAATTCAGTGCTGGTTTTCATCTAAACGTTTTTAGTATAAATCCTGGGGGGAGGGAGAAGAAGAAACGATAATCTAATCACTAAAAAATGGGCCATTCTTCATCCTTAGTACACTTATGTAAAAATAAAGAATCAAAATAATTTTTAATCTATATAACCACATGAATAAAAATTAATTGACATAGTTAACCAAAGAAATGTTACATTTTGTATGAAGGCTATATTTGGTGAAGAAGCAGCATGTTTTGAAGGACAAATCATCAAACGAGAATGCATCCTTCTTTGGGGGAAAAAAAAGAAAAAAATGAAAATCATCAAATGAGAATGCATCTTTCTTTGGGGGAAAAAAAAAGGAAAGAAAGAAAATAGAGAAACACAAACCAAGAGGGAATTCAGTTTAAACAATGTTCTATGCATTCATATTCAAAGTATTATGAAAGTTGGCAATCTCGTTCACATAGTCTATCCATTTTTAATACTTCGTGCTTTAGGTACAGTTACCCTAAAAACAGGAAAAGCAGAGCCCTACCCAGGCTATTCCTCCTTGTCATGCAGTCTGCCAGAGGGAACAGGACAGACAGTAAACTTTGAGGACTAGCATGACAAGTACACTGTTCTTTGTCCAGAGGGCAGTGCAGGAGATCTGTATGACTTCGAAACCCAAGTCTCATTTACCTGCCCCTGGGACTGGCTAACTTCAAGCTGCAGGGCATAGCGTAATTCAAGATTCATTGGATCAGAAAGCGGAACTCAGGGGTCCTCTTCCTGGATAAGTGTTTTGTTCCATAGGTTAGAGTAATTCATTTATTTTCCTCCAGCTCAACTAATGTTGATTTTTCTCTACAAACATAGCTTCCACTAGTATGATGACAGAACATTTACCCCAGCAAACCCTATAAGCAAATAATTATGGCTTTCACTTGAGAAATCTGTTTTGTCTGTACTGTAAGCTGAAAAGTGCTTTGGCAGAAACTGGCAGCAAAAAGTACCAATAAGCTGACTGTTGTCTTATTGCACAGAAGGAGATGACTACCATTTCTGCACCTGTAAAACCTCATGTGAATGAGCTCTCATATGTGTAAATATATAAGAAGATTATGGGCAGTGATTTCTGGTATACCAAACCCCAGAGAAAGGTGTGGTATACCAAACCCCAGAGAAAGGTGGGTTATTCCTCAGTTATTTATAGTCTGATGTCCTGCATTACAGGTTTTCTATTCACTATCTAATATAACCAACTTCTGATGAAGGGGAAGGTGGAGAGGAATTTCCATGAATAACTCACCTCCTCAGAAGCCAAATTTTATTAAGGGGAGAAATAGTTTCCTGGCCCCACAGGTAAAGCAGAGAAAAACCATTATAAATCTACTCAGGCCCAGAGACTGACCTTGTCCCTAAAGCATGTTCCACATTCATCTTTCCAAACATGTTTAACTGCAATTTGCAATTTGGCCAAGTGCTACTTAGTCCTCTCTTGCCTTGGTGTCTATAAGTAGCTAGTTTTAGCAGTTCCTCAAGATAACATGCTAACACTTGGAATCTTGTTCTTAGGCACCTATTTCTTCATCTTTAACCAGATCTGAACTCATGGAGCTGGATTTCACAAGTCTGCCAGGTAGCTAGATATTGGGCATCCCAATACATAGACTCCTTATCATTCTAGCCCAATGTGCCTCTCAGAGCAATTCACAAAGTGGTGGAGCTTGGAATAGCTCCTCTCAGAGCCACATGCAGTAGACATTGCTAACTTCTAAAGCAGAAAGCTAGGACAAATGTAATAGCCTCTTAATGTATTCCATTCTTTTTTTTATGCACAGACTGCTTTCTTTCAGGGGTATGTTTCTGTCGTGTAATTTTATTTGACAATAACTCTTACACTGACAAAGGGAGCTTTCAAGAAAAAGAACAAACAACTCCTAAAATTGAATACACGAAGATATAAACGACACAGGGAAATTAAAACTCAAGGTGAGCTTCAAGGTGCTGGGGGGTGGAGGTGGAGGAGATGGAAGCAGTGAGCAATGGCAGTGATTGACGAGTGGGAACCAGAAGGAATCACAGGGCACAGACTTCCACACAAGCTTCTCCATGAGGCTCCACAAAGCAGGTGTTGGCCTGCACCTCCCCAGCAGCCTTCCCCAGCAATATAAAGCCATAAGTGCTTTCCTATGGCTTGCCCTTTTAAATGTTCAGAAGAGTAAAAACCTGACATCTTGACACCATTTCTATATGTGCAGATGATGGAAGTGCATGAGATGTAGGTTTTACTAGTATCTTAAATGCAACATGAAGCAAACTTTAAACCATGCTTTTTTAATGGTTTTACTTAATTTTAATGTAAACAGTGGATTTATACATACCTGTGAATATACACGAGTTCTGTTTTGTTCATATGGTCACAAAGGTGTCAGTCCAACACCATCCTCACTTGAATAAAACATCCACAAGGGATTTATTCACAGTAATTCAGAGATAATTTTACAATACTGTTACCTAATGTGTGCACTTCAGAATAATAAAACAAGCAATAAAAAGCATTCAAAAGGAAGTTTATTCTAATTCTTAAAATGTTGAAGTTTTCTAAAAGTGCCTCTCATACCTTTATTGCTGAATAACGGCAGTCAAAAATTGTTTTCCATCATGGACTGATGTAGTCAAAATACCATTATACCATAAACCCTAAAACTTATACCATAAACCCTAATATGCCTCTTTTAGAAAGGTATGTGGAAAAAAACCCCAGAAAACTAGCTTTGCAGTGAACTCCAGAGATCTATGAAGACCATAATAATAAGCTATGGTAATACATAATGAAGCAAAAGCGCAAATCAGGAAGAGTATTCATGGACAACACCCTAGTGTTAGTTTTTCAGAGAATTGTGCCTTCAAAGAACAAATCTAATGTAATGTCACACACAGAGAGAGGCACTTAGATAGCCTGAACCAAGCCATTTAGGACTTTATAGGTCATTTCTGTCTTAAATTCCACCATGGAGTTAAGCACCAACTGGTAAAGATTTCTGCACTATACTCCCTGTTTGCATCTTTTTAGAAACTGCAGCAATTTCATCATGTTGAGTATTATTAAGGTACAACCTTATAAAAAAATGCAATCAAAATAGGACTATCGATCACAGGTTTCTCCAAAACAAGCTTTACTTATGCTCCCAATTGGGGAAGATCAATTTCTACATCAGTGACTCTTCTGCCTCTCTGATGCCACAGTCTGACAATCAATATTTTACTCTTCTGACGGGATAGAAACATTTCTTTTTTAAAGCTCATATGAAGTGTATTTGTGATGCGCAAATATTGGTAGGGTTTTTTTGGAATATTTGGACTTTTTAAAATTCTTTTCAAAACCAGTCTTGTGTGTATACATGTATGTGTGTGGGCATGAATATATTTCAAGTTTAAAAGGACAGGAGCAGAATAAGATGTACTATAGTTTATGAACAGAATCCACCTTTTGGTACAAGCTAAACTAACATAATATATTCTGTATTGTGTATGCTGTGTGTGTATTCTGTACATTTATTATTTATTACTATTTCTGAAATCTATGTTTTTTCCTTAAAAATGAAAGTTGTTTTGGTTTGGTTTGGTTTTTTTTAAACTAGGAATGATATGGAAAAAGATTGGCCTTGCTTGTGATACTAGGGTTATCCGTAGGAAGTGAACCTATCCTTTTTTCTCTGTGTGAGTTTTGCTTGAGTTAAGGATGTGGAACCTCCCTAATAAGGGAGGTTTGGTCTCTATTTTCTATAGGTACCCACCAGATGGAGACAAAGAAATTTACTGTAAGAACTGATTGAGGCAACTTATAGACAGCAAAAATGCAGAGAGGGTGAAAAATTTCTCAAATGTTTAAATAGTTGTAGAAGCATTAATGTGCAAAGCACCCTACCCCTACTGGAATTATTATTTTCCATGGCTTTTAAAACATAAAAAAAGCTTTTGGCTTTCCTGGGGTAATGGTTGAACTTGATGACCTTAAAGGTGTTTTCCAAACTAGTTGATTCTATGATTCTATGATTCTATGATTCTATGTATCCTTTATGTGTAAATATTTACACTTATGCCTGTGTACATCTATACTGGTATATACATATGAAATTATATATATATATATGTTTGCCTTCTGCAAACACTTCAGAAAGTAAAGTAACTAGCAAGACTATTTAGTAAATCAGAAAACCCACCAGTGCTGCTGAATATGGAGACTGGGTTCCTAATTACACTTCTGCAGCTAGACAGTCTGATTCTAACTTTTACGTATGCACAATTAACTAACAGCAGGACCATCCAATCCTTCAGCCAGTCTGGTCAGCTGCCCAGAGATGCTAAATCAGAGGGATGGTGTGCCTAGAGCACTTTCCAGCACAGTTTCTGTTTCATTGGTTGTTAGCTACTCACACACAAGGCAGAGGATTAACGCTATTGTTTTTTCTCAGTAATGACAAAAACAACTTGGGACAGGGCTGGGTAACCATCCTGGCACATTGGGGTGGTTACATGTCAGATATTCAATGTTGACAAAAAACAAACTTCATATCAATGAATAACAGGCTTAAGAAATAATAAGAAAAGACAAGGAAATTGATGGCATGTTAGAAAAGAATTATTATTGCTTGGGACTGGAAATCTAACACAGAAAGCAGTCTCGGGACACGTCACAAAAGCTAATATAGACATTCTCAAAGGTTTTATGTGGCAGGACAAAAATCATGACACAGTATTTGTTGCAATACTAGGCAGAATTCTTTTTTCTAATAATTAATCCTGGAAATTAGTCACAAGGTCATCCCTGTCATTATGTTTTAGCGGTCTACTAAAACGTGTTGAGCTGATTGCTTGGGTAGATATTGGTTTTCAATAAGTGACTGAAAACAGCAAGTCAAAGAGAAGTAGACTGATCCATTTGTGAATTATGATGAGGCTGGTATCCGAAAGACTTTGGAGGAGAATAATTATGAAACGTCTGTCATTTCATCATAACAGTCTGTCTTTAATCAAAGCATGTTGTAAATAGAAGTGTTCAGAAGTTATCAAAGGAAACAAAGTTTTGTCAAAAAATGCTACTTCATCCAGTCTAAAGTCTTTCATTTAAAACATCTTGGGTTCAATGAGGTTTTAGCAAACTCAAGGCAGAGTTCAAAGAGAACCCTGCCTGGATTCCTGCAGAGTCAGCCTGGACTACAGACATTGGAAACAGCCACTACAGGTCAGATCAAAACTAGATTAAAAAGAAACTTCCAGTGAACTTGGAATGCCAGTTTTGGGCCAGCTTCGCTTCTGAGGTATTTTTACTGCTATTTAAAAAAGAAAACTTTGTATATAGCAGCTGCAGCTACATAAACTTTAAAATTAGAAGAATGAGATCAAAAATGCACATTATTCTTCTGCTATGAGCTCTAAAGAGGCTCTGAAATTAAAAGAAATTAGACTGAAACTGACTTTTTAGGGGTATACACATTACATATACGTATTTATAAAATTAATTTCCAAGTCATACAGATGCTTCACAGCACTTAATTTATGATATTTGGTGACTTTTGAAAACAAAATACAGACATCATATTCATTACCGAAATGTAAAGAGAAAAACTAAATCCATGCACAAAACCAATATGAGTAATTTTACTTAAATATGTCCAGATCAGTGTCTATTCAAGAGAAGAATGTCTAAAATCTGAAAAAATAATTTTGCATATCTCAATTCCTTTAGAATGATTTCAGCTGTCTCTTGCTACCATTAATAAAGTGAGGTAAGGTTGTAATGAACATAGATAAATACGCATTCAAGTATCCAAATTACTAGGTACCTTTCAGAAATACGGAGCACTTGGTGGTCACAACAATATTGAAATATGAAGAGAATACCATTACAAATATTTTGGGTTTTTTTCACCAAAGTAACTAGCAAACATATCAAGCAAAAAGTATTTATGTATCTTGTTTGCATGCTTCCTCTCTCAGATCATGATGGCATATCACATAGTTCTAGTATATAAAGAGAGACAGTAGATCAACTAAAGGGTAAACACCCAGGCAAATGTCTTAGCATTGTTATCTTGTACAAGATATTTAACACAACACTGTCTTACAAGCTCATAAAATTTTTCAAGTAATTTTTGAAATCCAGAATTGTTTCTGAGCCTTTCTGTC
Source organism: Nestor notabilis (assembly GCF_000696875.1). Lineage (NCBI taxonomy): Eukaryota > Metazoa > Chordata > Aves > Psittaciformes > Psittacidae > Nestor > Nestor notabilis. The sequence continues at coordinate 52,471 of NW_009924356.1, read as the reverse complement.
CGTACTAAAAATAAGAAAACTGGTATGTTTCTTATCAACTTATTTGAAAGAATACTATTGAAAACTAAACTCATTTCAGTTACATGCTGAAGTGATTGTGCTAAAGGGTCTTACTGTATAAATGGAGCACACAAGCCAAAAACAATACAAACGTTTAGCTGCTGGCTTTAGCCAGTCTCTTTCAGTGCAAATCATAATTGCTTTAGGACTTTCTGAATCCACTTTTGAATTCAAAGCTTCAGACAAATAATTGGATTTCCTGAAAACATGCTGAGCTATGTTGCTCTCCCTGTCTTGCTTTATGTCCTCAGGGCTCCAGTCTCTGCTTTATATCAAGCTGCACCTAGTAGGCTAATTGGAAGGATGGGTAGATCATTCTGCATTAACATGTCCATCTGTATTAAATAAAATCTCCTCCACAGTCTTTATCATCTTCAACAGAATTATCACTTCAGAGTTGAAGAAACAGGAAATCAAGTAAAAATGCCTGTGTAATTTACCAATGGCTCGGGTGCCTTAGCCCTGTAGACCTATGATCCAAGCCAATTATATTCTAGCTGACTTATTTTTACAGTACTTTGACATTGTATACTCACTTCATGTGTCTCACTGACTGGAGGGCAGCTCTAAATATGCTCTGGGCTATCTGCCTAGACATTTCTTGCTCTAGGTAAAGTACAGCTGAAATATCATTTGAGTTTGATCTGCAAGGCGTGTAAATATGTAATATCAAAGATTAAGCCCTTCAGTTTCCCAGTATTGTGGCAGGTGTACAAAAGATAACATATTAAAAAATGAGGTGTTGCTTTTTTATTGTTGTTATTTAACATTAATAGCATGTAATAATCTGGTGACCTTTTTTTCCCCCATGTGTGGAAAAGAAATAATCAAGCTGGTGTTGCTGCTGAGACAAAAAGCCGTCCATTACCTGTGAAATCTCCTGGGTCAGGTTTGTACTGAGTTCTCCTGGAATAGTTGTGTTTGTTCAAAGTCTGAAAATTTTTCACTTTCTTGCTGACCTCACTGTGTTGGAAAACACTAAATCCCATCACTGTGAAGACACAGTATTGCTCTAAGGGAGGTTTAGGATAACTTCACTTAAGACATTCAAGGAAAGGGCATAACAATGCTGACAGAAATTCTTGTGTCTCAGCACCAATTTGATGGTACTTTTCATCCCTTAGCATGCTACTTGCAACCTCCTTTGCTACTGCTACCACCTTTACCTCTGTTCTTTCACTGTTGTCACAAGTGTAGCAGAAGATGGAGACAAGTGTCCAGTCTTGGCAGTAAGCAACCATCTTCTGCAATCTGCTGTTAGCTTGGTGGGGTCTGACTTACAATTCTGGTTCTTTGAGGACTTTTTTTTTTTTTTTAATGAGGTTTTAATGGTTGCTGTGCTCTTGAATTCTATTATTTTGTATTTACTGCCAATAGAAACCATTTTGCATAGCTGAAGTAGAAAGGTTAACGGTACTGCATAAAAGCATGCACTAAAATATTACTGTGCAGAAGCATACATACTAGACCATCTTTTCCATTTTATTGCTTTTCTGGTCTGGGTTTTCATGAGTTTAAGATTGCTTTTGTCTCCTACAGTTTGTATCTTTATATGATGTATCAAAAATACTTTAGTGGATAAAACCAGAGGATTAGTGCCAGAATGCTGTCTTCTGGTAGTGGTCAGGAATGGGAGAAGGGCTAGTGCCACCTGCTTGCCAGGAAACAGCAGCAGCAAACCACCAGTTACTTCAGGGCTTTCCCTCTGCTCTAAGCCAGTTATGAACAGATTTAACATAGTCCCAGTACTGACCTTTTTGAACTGTAAAATTCTCTCCATGGTGAAAACTGACCATGTGTTCCTACTTTCTCTGTCACGTCCCAGCCAGTTTTTACTGTGGAAAGACTTTATACTGCTAGGGCTACTCAGTTTCATTCACATGCTGCCTAATTCAGGGCTTCCTCTTCTGAGAGCAGATCCTCAAGCAAGCTTGTTTTGTCACTGTGGAGGATCCTCACTCTTGGTTTGGCACAGCTGTGGTATTGTTACAGTCTCTGCCAATTATGGATGGATCTTATTACTGAGGTTAAGTTCTAATCCACCCACCCCCACCATCGTTGAAAATCTGTAATAATTTTGTCAAGCCTTAATGGCCATTCCAGATGCCCATTTATTGTGGCATGACCCACAAACTACCACACTACAAATGGTCACAGAAACATTCCCACCATCTGTGGTTATGTTTGTGTTTTTTATGCAACTCTTGACATATAAACCAGGAATCCAGTTATTTCTGGTAATAGAAAAGTTGGTCAAAGCTGGAATTAAATCTGAATGTTAAATAGAATATAGCATTTTCCATCTTCAACAGCTGATTTTTTTTTTCAGAAACCAAATTTAGTCTGATGAAAAACCCTCTGAACAATGTACCTGTAACTATTATGCATCAGATGACAGTTTCATGTATAATTATTCCTTTTATGTCCAGATAAGAGATATTAAGATGAAGCTGTGCAAAACTACATCTCAGTCACAAAACAACATGGCTGGCTCACAGAATAGCACAAATAGGAAGGGACCTCAAGAGGGCTCTAGTTTAACCTCCTGCTCAAAGCAGGATCATCTGTGAGGTCAGACTGGGTTGCTCAGGGCTTCATCTGGTCTTGAAAACCTTGAAATGCTCAAGGATTAGGCTTGCATAGTCTTTGCTTGACTGAACTTTTTTCAGTTTGTACCTTTGACTCTCATCCTTTCACCACACACCACTCAGAAGAGTGTGGCTTTATCTCCTCAAAAAGCTCCTCTTAGGTGCTGGAGATGGTATTGAGTCCCCTCAAACCTGTCTTTAACCCATACTGAACAAATCCTATTGCCTCAGCCTCTCCTTACAGGGCAAGTGTTCCATCCTCTGACCATCTTGGTGGTCCTCATGCTGTACCTGTTTCATTTGATCAACATTTTTATTTTCTGAGTCCAAAACTGGACTTAGTATTCTAGGATGATTGCTGAGTGAAAAGAAAAAATAACTTCCCTGAAGTGACCTGACTTACAGAACAGGTAAAAATTGTGGGTGAGACTATGTGGCTGCGTAAAATATGACAGGATGTCCTTCACAAGATGCCAATGGTAGCTGTTTGATTGGCATCATTCTTTATGCAAGTATTTGGTTTCACTCTGGCGTCTGGCAAAAATTTATACCCAAGACACTACCTCTAGAATTTTGCATACATTTAAGTTTTCATTTTAAAAATTGATTTTAAACCTCATACTTTGATGTTAAGGATGGAAATGTAAACATTTTCTTGAGACTGCAAACATGTCAGCAAGGCTGCAGTCAGGAAGAAACCTGCAAACATCGTGCCTGTGTTGGAACAAATCAAGCCTAAGTGACAGTTGGGAAGAAGGCTGATTGATATATGGAAGAGACTGGATTGTCCTCATTGGCAAGACGTGGAAGCCCACAGGGTTCTGCTCTTTTGCTTTCTCATGGCCTTGTGTAAATTACCACTTTATGACCATTCCAAGCAGAGGGCAGTTAACTGCTTCATTAGGAAAAGGATGAGTTTCTCCTAGCTTTTCAGAAAAAAAAGTGGTTGGCTTTATATCAGAATAAACATGTTGCAGAGTCCAGATCCCTGCAGCCAGTTATTATTTAAGCAATAAAATCCTTACAGCCTTTTGGCATCAAGCCTTATAGCTTTTGTGGGAAAGGAAGAAGTTGTATAATTTTCCTTTTTGGTATTTCATTTATATCACAGAAATGGAATGTCTTTCACAGTTGATTGTATGTACTTTGTAATTCATAGATGTAAAGCCAAAATGCCCCTGTGATTCCTAAATGTTCTCTCTCAAGACTTTTCCAAAACTTATTAGTGCACCATTCAGACTAGAAACCAATACTTGGATAGCTCTGCTTAAATCCCTCTGCCAGTCATCTGACACAAAACATGTCTGTACTGCTGAAGGAAGGAGGAGTCACCTTTGTTTTCCTAACAGGAATGCATTTTATAGTCCTTACAAAGACTTTTTGTTAATCTAATGCTTTTGGGCTGTTAAGACTAGGCATGGGTACGTTGGCCACCACTAACTTTTTGCTTTCAACAAGAGGATAGCAAGAGGAATGTTAGAGCGTAGTTGCCTTGCAGGGGACAGCCCCTATACCTGAAGAAGAATGACTCAAGACCTGGGTATATTTCCTGAAATTAAGGGAGTAGTAAAATCTCTATCTATTGTATTCTTCCAAAGATGGAGATGGAAGGTAAACTTGGGAGATGCATGCAGGAAGGATTTTCAGCTCTTTAACCTGTGTGAAAAATGGGTAACAAGTCACAGTCATTAGAAGTTGCAAATTTAAGTTAGACAAATTTAAATATGAAGTCTTTTTTTTTTTTTTTTTTAATGGTGAAGGTAATTAATTGCATGAGAAGCCCTCCTCAATATGTACTAGTACTTAACTACTTAAAGTCTCTAAAGCATGCTCACTGAACCCTGGCCATGATTCAGTAATTGTAGTAGTAGATCCATCAGCATAAAAGCTCATGATCTAAAAGAAGGCAGCTGAAATTAAATGGGTTTCCTTCACCATCTTTCAGGTAAGAGACAGAACACTAGCTTTAGGGAAACAAAAATGCAGCAGTCAATGAAATATCAAGAATGATGAAGAAAAGGAGGTGGAGGACTAAGTTGAAGATACTGTACAGATAAAAGCAGCCAGAGCAATGAAGACCATTGGCAGAGATGACTTCTCACCACCTACAGGATGCTATTGGGATAGTGTGGATGGCAGCACACAAAAAGTAACAGTACCCATGCAGTAGGACACTAGTACAGCATTGGGACAGGGCATTCCTGAGCAACTGTGGATGCCTCGTCCCAAGAAGTTTGCAAAACTTAGCTGTACAAATCTATGCCTGATCTGTTCTGTTGCATATTAGTCGTGTTTCAAGTAGGAGGCAATGCTGGGGCCTTCCAGAGGCCTCTTCGCACCAGTTTCTGTAGCTCTGTTATTCTGTCATTCAAACTGTACCATTGGAAACAGAGGGTAGCAGGATTCAGAAAATGTTGACATCTTAACATCTTCAGAATGATATTCCTCATTTACTAGGCTGTTAGATGCCGTTAGCAATATTTTCCTTGTCACATTGCTAAGTCACTGTTAGCACAGGGTGCAAGAAAGCTTATTATGGAAACCTTGTTTAAGACCTTATGGTCCTCAGGGAGGGGAAAGACACACACAGATATGAGAGAGAGAATTGTTCAGACATGAGAATTTGTGATTTTTCATATATTCTTCAGCAGACATTATGAATGAACTGTATGATTTACTTTGCTTAACACTTGTATGTTTAAGCTAAAGTTTAATTGGTCATCACTGCCAGGTTTAAATATTCAGTTAAAACTCTAAACAGTAGCACTGCTAGCAGTACTGAGCAGTAATAAGATAAGCATTCAGCTGGTTGAATTTTCCTAACATCTGGTTACTTTTCAGGAATAAATACATATATTTTTAAGCTTAGAATACTTACTGAAATGTCAATTTTTCTTTCTGCGTAAAGAACAAATATTTATTTGAGTCTTACAAAGTACTTTTGAAGAACACAGATGAAGATCTCAGATGTTTCAGTAACAGTCAATCATGTGATCATTATAAGTATTTGAATGATATATATGTGGTTTTACCTATATAAACAATGTTTTAGTCTTGATTTCCTGCAAAAAATAATTTACTGGTGATACAATGAGAAAAGTATACTCATCTTTTTATGAATAGGTGTTTTACACTGATCTTGCTTTTCCTTAATTCTTTTCATGACTTAAGTTATGTCAAACTAAAATTTTACTGTGCATCTGAAGTAGAATTTGACATCATAAACACCTACCATGCTTTAGCACATGGAGTAGATGTTGGATAAAACTAAACTGAAGATCCGTTCTAGGCATGTACCTCATGAGCTGCAATCACTAATACTCAGTGAGCTGTTTAATAGATTCTCCTGTCAGCAAGTCTGTACCTATAGTGCTGCACTCTTAATTAGTGTAGGCATGCCTTACATAATTAGGATGTATAAGGCTCTAGCTGAGATGGAAACTAGAGAATAAGTTCATTCCCAAGCTGAAAGGTTTCCTTGGTATGCAGCTTGAAAAATAATACTACTGAGATGTAAAAAGTACACAGCAGTTAGTGTTGCAACAGCATTTTTAACTTTGTGATTCATTAGACCGTACAAGATTTTAAACATCATTGTGATCCATGTTCAAAGTAGACTCATAATATGTAATCAAAATACAATCTCTGAAAAAGGCCAGATATATCTTTTCTTTCTATATTGATGTGGAAATCTACTTGATGAAGAAGTTGAATTATTCCAATTCAGATGTTTCACTGATTTGATTTAATATAATGTAACAAAAGTTTTAGTAAGAATATAGATAAAAGTGTAGCCAGACATTGGCAAGACAAAAGTTGCAGTATCTCTTTTCTCACACTTCAGAAAAACTCCACAGGTAACAACTATGATATACGTGATTATACTTGTAATGCAAATTTCATATAATTTTCTTAATCTGTACACAGTAATACGATAGTTCAAGATAGACTGGAAATGTTTATGTATGTCTCTAAATTAATCACTTTCAGGTTTCATTATCATAACAATCTCTTGCAAAATATTCTTGGTATTACTTTTTTGTCAAGCTAGGCAATATTATTTAATTAGGTGTTAAGTGAGTTAAAGAAGGCATCTTTAGTGAGAAAGAAAACGATTGGGCTGGAAGTGGCTTACAATAAAATTCTATATCATGATAGAACATTTGCATTAATTATGAGAAATCTTTTACTGGAAGAAATTATATATATATTAAAGTTCAGTGCATTTTACCTAAATGAAGATATGTGGGGTACAGAAATTAGTAATTCTATATGTATTTATGATGTCATAATCTCAGTTTAGTCCGCTGTGCTCCATACAGTTGGCATTCGTTGACCAAACAGAATGGAAAAAACATATGTTCACAGCTAAGTGGGATTTTATCACATGGTGCCAAATTTAGCTGCATGCACAATTTCTTAATCTTGATCTTTAATCCATGGTGAAATGATGATGCAAAACATAATTTAGGTGAGTATGTGAGTGCTTTACCTCTTTTTTTTTTCATTTAAAAAATCCCAAATCAACAACAAAAACCCTCAAAACAAGGAAGAGGAAAAAGTAAAGGTTTTGTTTTTGCTCAAAATACAGTATATCTATTTCTCCTATAGGAAAATAGTTTCTGATTCATAGTGATGTTTGGGAGAGAAAACCAAAGCTACTTTCAGGCCATATACTCTAGAGGGCTGGAGTCTGACATGAGATGATGAAAGCAGTGGTACCATCCCAGGTTTTCTCCACAAACTAAATTCTAGCTATTTGGGATGTCACTAGTTAGTGATGTTAGAAATATGATGGTATGTACTTTGCTAGGCTCCTGAGGCTTGCTTCCACCCAGCAAATATGTATGGTTCAGGATATGGTTACAGTACACAGATGCTTAAGGTCTCTGGGCTCAGAGCCCTGTGAAATTTGCAAAGGAGGCTGTTTCCAAGCTCACTACAAAGAAAAGTGATAAAAAATAATTCAGTGACGACTGTTTTCTGAGTCTGAATGTCACCTGTAAAATGCTGATCTGGTGAAAAATCACAGATGCCTGTATATACCAGTGAGCTCTGCAAAGCATTCCCTGCGGCTTTTCTCCCTCTAGCTTTTTCCTAGGGATCAGGAGATGGAGCATGGGCTGACATTCTTCTGAGCATCATCCACAAGCAGCATCAGGCTGAGCACCACACATAATATGAGCCTTTTATAACATGATCTGTTCTATTCCTTCTCTGCACTTTCAGCAGAGGTAATTTTTTTTATTATTGTAACAGTGAGCCCTGAAGTTAAAGGAGGCTTCCTGAAGGGCTGGAAATTTAAAATCACTTATTTAAGGGACAAAGAGATGGCAAAATAAAAGGAGAGACACTAAAGCTTTATACTGACACCAAAAAGGAGTAAGTCTTTCAGAAGACTTTGAGATTAGTTGATTCACTACAGCAGATCCAGAGAATAAAAAGAGAAGAACCTTTGAGGCTCTAGGGAGTTCCTTTAAGCACAGATCTTACTGAATGCTTTTGTTATTAAACAATATATGTTAAAATGATAAAATATAATGATGACATGAAGTGGTGTCAACATGATGAAAGGTTAAACTGGCATACAGGAAGAACTGAAATACCATGAGTCTGGAAGCAATGGAAATAGAAAGAAAGAATGCTACAAAAATAATATGTAATACTACCGTAAGGAAAGTAATGCTTTCAGAGTACTACAATGAAGAATTTTTGTGACATTGTAATTCACACAGAATGAATAATTCCTTGTATTACAAATAAATTCTTCGCTATGAGGGTGGTGAGTCACTAGAACAGGTTGCCCAGAAAAGCTGTGGATGTCCCATTCCTGGAAGTGTTCAAGGCCAGGTTGGCTGGGGTTTTGAGGAACCAGGTCTAGTGAAAAGCGTCTCTGTCCAATGGCAGCTGGGGTGGAACTAGATGGTCATTAAAGTCCCTTCCAACACAAACCATTCTACGGCTCTATGAAAACTAATAATCACATGTAGGCCAACTAAAATTTTGAAACTTTTGCTTTGAAAAAAAATTGAAAAAAGATAGTTATCCGACTTCTATGCAATGTATAAAAGAGGAAACTTCACCCCCCTGTAACTATTTCAGCTGCAGTTTGTCTATGTTTTGTAGTGATGAAATTGAGGCAGCTGTCTTATTCCATGCAAAGCGAAGGGTACAGATCTATTTTGATGGGAAATTAGTGAATGTAGCATGAGTTTATCTCTACAATATGGAGGTGATTTCAACCATTCTATTTGAGTAAAAGATATTTCTTTAAAAAAAGTAATATTACAGTTACCCTCCAGTAATAACTCACATGCTCTCTCAATTATGGCAGAGTTGCTCATGGTTAACTTTTGTTCTACTGCAGATGAACATCAACTATTGTAATCTTTATCCTTCTTTATGAGAAATCACATTTAAGGTACCTATTATGTCTAATAAGGCACAAGAAAAAAAATCATGTGGAAGTCCAATAGCTTGTAGTGGATCTAATCAAAAGTTTAAGTAGCAAAAATATGTGTTATCAGACATTAAATCCTTAATACAGGAATTATATTGATTATAAACTCAAGAAAGAACATCTCAGATATATAGGAGGTATGAGCCTGGATAGCACATCTTCTGGAAAAGCTATAACCCCCTCTCTAATGAGTTTATTTCAGTTTTGAGTAGTTTCTGGGCCTATGCATGTGACTCATCAGCCTCCCCATTCTGACCAAGTGTAGGTAAAGAGAGAATGTAGCTGGTAACCAGCTTTTCTGCTGAGATGATGTGGTGAGGATGGTGGGAGCGCACAGGTCATAAAATTGTGAACCATCATCCTCAGGTGGGCTCATTATGTTTCCGGAAAAACTCAGGTACTCTGCCTCTGCTGAGGTGGCCTCTGGGTTTTGATCCTAAGTGATGTGTCAGCTACAGATGCAGGCAAAACCTGGAAGTGTGGAAGCTTTTAATCAGGAGAAATGACCACTGGCTTGAGGTTTTATTTTCCTTTGTGTGCTTGTCTTTTTTTTTTTAAATATAATTTTCCTTATTTCTTGTATGCATTCCAGTTTATGTGTGCGGGTTTTTTGTTTGTTTGTTCATTGGTTTTCTTATTAGTTTCATTTATTTATTTATTAGTTTCTTTCTTTGTCTGTATCTGAAAGCAATTCTCAATGTCCGTCCAGAGTCAGACACAACCTGTAGTGGACAAGAACATACTAACATGGAAAGCTGGAGTGGTATAAAACTACGTGTTATGAATAAGCAAGACGTAACCCACACTGTCATCATTAAGACAAATAAGGGGAAAAAGGAAACACGCACTAACATCAGCTGCAGCTACACCCTTTTGTAAAAAAGTGACATAGAAATGTCCCATCTTGAAGAACCCAGAAAAAGCAAATACAATTGGGCCAAAGCTCCCTGGCTGTGTAACAGATTTAATAACCCTATGTGTATAAGGAGTACCTGAATAACAGGCATGTACGTTATGAGCTGAAAATGGGGAGCAGGTGGTGGGAAAGTTTATAAATTATACTGCTCCCACAAAAAGTAATCATGCATGTCTGTTTCAAGGATGTTTCTTAAATTCCTATTTATGTGAAAGAATAGCAATTACACCCATACTTTAGATTTCTTGCATTTGTTTCTTGAAATGATGCTCTGGCTTTTCTTTTTCGTCAAATAGTTTTCATCCCTCCATTATTTTCACAGCAGAACTGATACTAGATTTAGAAAAAATTCTCTAAGGGTTAAGAAAATCCTTTTCCCCATTTAATTTTACTTACAGTTTTTGGCAGAGGTAGGTATTGAAATTTTTTTCACTTGTGCACTGCAGGAAAATGTTGACAGTTTGGCACCATCACCCAACATACTGAGGCTAATGCTGCTACCAAAAAAACATCCATAGTAGAGTGTTGTACTGAGAACATTGGAAGCTATTCAGAGCAGCTGAAATAAATAAAAGAGAACTGGACCATCTGCCTTCACTGTAACTTCCAGATCTAGCACATAGCCTCAGAGGTTTGCTCACCATAGATTCTCCCATGTTTTTTAAAGTACTACATAGCCAGGAGTTCTCCCAGTGGAACGAGAGATGGTTTGGATTGTTTCAACAGTTCTGAAAACTCTTCCTTTATAAGCTCAAGAACTGGACCTGGAACTGGACCTAGCTTTATGGGAACCAGAGAGAGAGCCAAGAAGGAAGAGTCTCCACAAAGAGCATTCAGCAGTACCTCCCAATCTCTTGAGTTTCCACAATGGAAACATTCATCATTACACTATGAAATTTTCTTGGTACATGTACATTTTCAAGCTTGACGAGTTTCACAGGTGATTTGATGTGTGCCTGTCTGCCTATTTATCACTTCTTTATCTCCCAAAATTTTGAATTCTTCTGATGATTTTAACCAAATGTGACTAACTTTATCTAAGCTTTGGGAAACAGAAGACAGAGATACTGTTAAATATCCAGACAGCAAGAGAAAGTGATGTGTTAATTCCCACTTGTCCAGAGACACAGGAGAGTTACTTTATGAATGCCCCCAAAAGCTTCAATTGAAGCTAACAACCTTGCAGATACTAATGTCAATCAACCAAACTCAATTCTAAGCAGACAGCTTTCATAAGTCTTGGATTGCTCCAAGCAAACTTACTGAGACTTGAAAATGCATCTTCACATGGATTAGACAGAAGTAGGAAATTCCATTCACAGCCACTGCAACAGGGCCAAGAGAGACATTATGAACAGCTTCATCTGTAAAATGTAGTGAGGAGGGCTGTCGCCATTGCACATGATCTAAGGATGGAAGATTAAGAGTGAAAGAGAAGTGCATAATGAAATAGCTGCAGAAGGGACTATTATCACACAATTGTAGCAGATTTCTGTTTAAATCCCTCCAAGTACAATTCTGTCCAAATCAGAAGCAACAATAAAATTAAAATTAAAAAAAACCCAACAAACCAACCAACCAACCAAACAAAACTATAGTAATATGTAATAATTACTTATAATATGACGTAATTAATGTTGTTGCCACCGTTGGCTTTGCATTGCTGTGATGTCTAGCAATCCCTTTCAAGTACAGGACCTCTTTGTGCTGAGCAAGTAAAAGCTGTCAGGTTTCAATTTAAATATGTAGAACAAATGCTTCCCTTACGTCATACATCACTTCAGTGGCAAAAGTAGGAGAGCTTTCTTACCTTTCTTGAGAACAATGTCTAGTATGCCAGTGTGTTTTGTCTCTTACCATTTTTTCTTGAAATCGTACACTTTAAAATATTTTTCCTTTTCTGATTTCTCCTGCACTTCTTAATTTTAGGACTTGACTACAACTTCAGAGGACTGTTGCAGTAATTTGGTGCTGATGCGTGACACCTACATTTTTTGTGAAAATACTTTTAAAAATGGAAGGCACTGTAACATCTGAAGTGATTTAAATCACTGCTGGTCTCCTCTAAATTTTATTGCTTTAGTATCTTTTTCTGATGCTCATGATATCAACTTCTAACTTAGTTCAGTGGCCAGCTTAACTTTTAGAAAGCAGTGTCATGAATTTTTGAAGAGATATATCTGAGAGCGAGAACCTCCTTACCCTACAGTGTGATCTCTCTGGTTTATGTAAGTTTTTGTACTGATTGGTAAAGTTTCATTTTGGTTTTACAATCCCTATATCCCACACTGCACTTGGCTGCTGCCCACCAGTGGTGCATTTTAGGGAATACATGAAAAAGAGAGAGCAAAGCATTATAGCTATTTTTGTTACATTAATATAAATCATATATGCCAAGGCTAAGATATGGTTAGCTACTGTTCTGTGTCAGAGAAAAAGAATAAGGTGAATATTATGCAATTATGTACATCAGGGAATTCTTAGTACTTTTTTCTATGGTGGTTGCTAATTTTCTTTCAGCAAAGATAACACTATCACGTGCTTGCTTCTGAATGCAAAAAGCTTATTTGATGGTTTTTCTTTTCCATACTGTTCTCCTACCAATGATATACATATTTCAGTGATTTACTGAGCTGCTGTATTGCTCATCTAGAAAGACTGAATACCTTACTTGCTGCTTAAATGTTGGAAGTCATCATACATTTACATTTAGGCAAAAGTTTAAATACTGAGGAGACTAATAAACTGATTTAGTAGCTCTGTATACAATTGTGCTAATCAACCACTGACCAAATAATCTGGAAAGTAAAACATTAAGCAATAAAAAGGCATATAAAATTTTTACTATACAAATTTATTAAGTCACATAGAAACAAAAGCAATTTTCTCTGTATGCAGAGAAAGAAATACAAACCTCTTTGCTATTCTTACACCTTTTTACAGTCCTGAGATAGATACAGAAAATCTGAGTACCTACTGTTTGGAGGAGCAAGTAGGACTAAGGGCCCAATTCCTAACTGTATTGCAGTATAAATAATGATTTCCATCATTCAGTCTATTGAAGAATTGGACTAGAGGCAGAAAGAAGGTATTTTATTTACATGAAATCAAAAGTATTTTGCAGTTTCAAATGTCTGATCCCATTCAGCTGCTGTTGTTACACTAAGAACTTTCTAGCATATGACTAACATCTGCCATGTGTGGTATATTCCCTCTGTGATGTATGGTGTGCAACATTTTGTTTTGACTGGATTTTTATTTGTTTCAGATCACTTGGGAAAGACATACATGTTTTGGTACTTGTCATCTCCAATAGAATTTGAGGGAAATACACCTTACATCAGGGATGAAAGTGTCTTCTGCAAAACCATCCTGTTGACTAGAAAAAATGTTATGTATGGGTATATAATGTTTTTTTTAAAGCTACCAGTAAAGCTGTGATAATGTGGAACTCAGAATGGACAAAAGTTACAAGCTGAACTGATGAAAGTAAATGATGTATGTTCAGCCAAAGAAAACTGCATGACAAACACCAGTTCTCAAAGTGATTTTTCCATGACCATCAACATTATCTGTATTTCATTTAGGTTCAGCTTCAATAAGCTGTTCTTCATTCATGAGCTGATTTTCTCTGAACACTAGGCCATCCCAAGCATTGAAGGCAAAGGCAAAATTTGGATCATGTAAATACTACCTTTTCTGGGACCTGTGCTTCTGAGCATTTCTTGCTGCTGCAAGCAAATACTGAATAGATGTGGAGAAAGAATGTGGGATTGATAAATGAGGGACTGAGTCATGGAGAAATGTTTTCCCATAACTATTTTGGGTAAGTCCTGCCAGGAAGGATGTAAATCCTTCTAATTCATTCAGCTTGCCTCCAGCACCTCTGTGAGGAAAGCCCCCATTATCTCCTGCTGGTGAAGCTGATCACTCCAGATGATGACAGTGGGTATCTTGCATCTATGCACTGACAGGCGGTAATCATCTAACAAAACACTAAAGCTGCTTCTACTCAGTGAGACGACCGAAGTCTGTGTAGTCTCAAATATATAGTCTCTGCATCACCCAAATGACCTTGCAGATGTTTTTTTCTTAGCTCCTCTATAAATTTAGTCAGGAATGGAAGGGTTGATGATAAACAGTGGGTACATCTCTCATGTATTTCTTGCAACATGTGTGAAGGAGAAATCCTTTGTCCTCCGAATTAAGTGCTGGCTGTTCTGGATGTGAGGGTCTATGGTTGTCCAGGACTATGTCTCATAGGCAGAAGTTGGATTCACAGTCTGAAGTCAATTACAGATGGCACCTGAGCTACATTAGTACATTATTACTTGACTGCTACAGGTGAAAGAGATCTGCATTATCTGAGAAGGCACCTTAAACGTGTGCAATGTCTGTGAAGAAGGTTGACTCAGGATGACTTTTCATAGCATTTAATGCTGGGTACTTTGACAGGTGGTTAGCACCCGAGCACTGACAGTGTAGATTAGCATAGCTCTGGCAGGTTAACTGGAGGCTTTGGGGTTTTTATATAGCTTCAGATGAGGGTTGAATAATTCTTGAAATTTCCGCTGCATCAGACTTTTAATTACTCATGTGAATGCTTTCTCTTCATCTGGTTGGTGATATTGTAATTTAATTTTTTATTTTTCCCCCACAATTGTAGTTTTCCATAATACCATTATTAACTTGTGATAGCTACATTGTGGTTCCTTGTCTGCCACTGTCATGGTACAATGCCTGATAAATAGCAATTTTGTGTGCTGGATTACAGAATTTGCAGTCGTAATTTCTAATAATACACTTTCTGGATAATTTCAGTAAACAATATATATATTTTCCTTGAGAAACAGTCTATGTATATTTATATGCTTATCACCAAACTCCTGTGCACATTCTATTTTAATTTCATACGTAGTAACATATTTCTTTCTGTTATTTATTTTAAAATGTTCACATTATTAGCATTATCCATATTATTTCACTTATAAACTCCTTCATGACATTTGGATGCCTATTATGACTTGTATATTCCTCTGCCACTTCTACATATCTGTTTTCTTTTTGTATGGTTTTTCTTTCCATTTCCATTTTCATGTTTTGTTGTTCTTCTACAATATCAATTCTTTCAATGGAGCTCGCAATCTGTTACATTTTCATTTCAATATAGATATACTGTTTCTGACATAATCCTAATAAATAAACTGTCAGAATTTTTTGTTTTATCCTTATAGATAGTTCATGTACACTCCTTTTAGGAATTATCTTCTCAGAATGAGAGATAAGTTTTACTGTCTATATTCCGTTTCAGTAGAATTTTCTCTTCAAACCATTTACTATAGTCTCAGATCTCAAATTCATTTGTGCACCCATGTCCAATTTATATTTGATATATCTTCCATTTCTGTTTAATGTAGTATTCCGCTCAAAGGACATGGCTTCTCTTGAACAGTTCACATAAGCAAGTCCTCTTTATTAATGTTGTTGTTTCTTTTTTTACAGTAGATGAAACCCTCTCTGCTGAAATTCTCTTGATTCTGGACAGGTTATTTTCTGCTGGGAACATGAGTGGTGTCACGTCCTTTGTTAAGAATACACATGCTTTATTTCTCTGTAGGTATATTTTATACTTATTGGAATGATTTAAAGAAAAGAATTTATTTCTTGCAAGATATGGTGACTGTGTCCAAAGGCTTGTGTTTATGTATTGTATTTTTGTGGTTTTGCAATATCATTCTACTTGTATTTTGAAAATTCAGTGCAACAAAAGCCTTGTCTCTGTATGCATCTTGAAGGCTCTCTCCATGTTTTATCTGCCTTCACCATCCTTTCACAAATACGTGCTACCTGGTCTTTATACTTAGCTGGTTTTACCTGTTCTTCTGTGTAAATTGAATTCCCCTTGTGGTGAGGTTCTCTTTTTTGGCTCTTGGAAGTCTCCTGAAGTCTGGTCTCAAATTAGAAATTTAATGGAAATAATCTATTTACAGTTGTGTACTTAACTCTGTAGCTGTATAAATCCTTCAAAACTTTATTTACCTTATTACTTGTCCTTTCTCCCCATCTTTTTCTCACTTTATTATTCTCTTGCTACCTCTGTGGAGCTAACTTCCACCCTGTGCTCACTGTACGTGTCTGTATGTTAACTTATTCTGCTAAAATGTTTTGTTGAGTTTGCTTTCTGTACTTAAATGTGTTAAATTGGTTAACAAATCTGGCAAGCACTCGCATAAGTTATGCAGAAGCTTGTATCTGGGAGCAAAGGAGATTAGAAAGAAGAATGTGAATTAACCCTGTCAGCAGCAGTGAGTTGTTAAATCAAGTGAAGCAATATTAGGAACACTAGGTTTGAAGAAGGCAGTGCAGGACAACTATCACAATACTGTGACATGACTGCAGTGTGGGACAAGGAACAAATGGATGGTTCACAAGGTCATCCTGCTCATAACACCAACTGTATCACAGCTGAAAGCACAGAGAAGGAATGGCATACTGTTATTGATCATAGTCTGTGTCCTACTGCCAGGGGACCTGCTCCCTTCATTTCAGAGAAAAAAACTACACAAGATTCAAGGAGTTTGCGGCTGTTCCAAGGTGAATGATGCTGATTTAGTTCCTCTTTGCCAAAAGGCAGTGCCAGAGCTGTTTGTTGGAGTGACCAAGACACTGAGAGATAGCTGTGAAGGTGAAACATACATCTGGTCTCAGATGTGTATGAACCTTTGATTAGGCCAGTTTGTCACTATACCCTTCATCAGCATCAAGAGTAGCCACACGTTTTTTCTCCTCTTTGCTAAATTACTGTATAAATGCTTAGAAAACAACATCCTACAGCACAATGGAGAAACTTCAATCCACTTCTGAGGAGAACTGGGGCTTCGATTTGCAGGCTTCTGCAGTGGACTTGATATCGAAAAAGCAAGCACTTGATAGCAATGTCAGGTGGTTTGATTGCCTTGTGGATTTTCTCTTTTCTTTTTTTTTTTTTTTTTTTGCTAGGAGATTCCTCAAGAATTAGATCACTTCCTAACATAGCACATAATAATTAAGTCTGCTTCAGAAAGTGTGTTCAGAGCAGGTATCACTGTTACATGTATTGGAAGGTAACTACGACAACCAGGTCAAGGGTAGCCTTTCAGCCACTTGCCAGATTCATGTAAGGCA
The DNA here is from genome assembly GCF_000696875.1 of Nestor notabilis. NCBI lineage: Eukaryota > Metazoa > Chordata > Aves > Psittaciformes > Psittacidae > Nestor > Nestor notabilis. The sequence goes on along the minus strand of NW_009924356.1, from coordinate 35,283 downwards.
ACTCAGCAAACAAATTCTCAGAATCCTGAAGACAGCCTAGTATCTAGTCTTATAGTGGACAAGTTTTAACTATTTTACTGCAAAGTATCAGCAAACAAACTCTCGCAGGTATTGTCAAAAATCAGTCCCTATAAGAAATGATGCAGTTTTATGAACAGCAGAGATAGGGGTATCAGTTCTTTGAAATCTGAACTCATGATTGCAGTGCTCCACATGATTTAATCTGATTATCCCAGCACATGGCATTTAATAACTGATCAAGAGCAAGATCAGTATAAATGAAGCAATATTAAGGCAAAGTTTGACTGACATTTATTTGGGAATACTTTGGAAGAAACCTGAAGATTTGGGCTTGTCCTGTTGACCTTTACATGCCTAACAGTTGCTTTTCATATCTATGTTTCTAAAGATAGTTGGAGGGTCAGTGATTGACCTTCACCTATACTGCTCACTTGTTGAGAAGTTACTATGAGCAGTATTCTTATCTGTAGTGGTTTAGAACAGGAGTGTTCTATCAGTGACCTGTAGGCTGTACATTGCTTACCAGAATTCTGTGAGGCTGTGGCCTGATCCCTCCTGCTTTCTTTCCAGACAAAACCTTCCCTCTCAAGTCTCCACAATATGGGCATGTGCCCCTAGGTCTTGCAACTCAGGGAAGAATAGCTATATGTGCTACTCTCATGCATACATGCAGCCTCTTGTCTCACAAGACATGGAGCTGAGCCAATGCTAGACATGAGATGGATGCTTGGCCACTCAGATGAAAAGATAGTTCTCAAGCTTTTTCTTGAGAGATATGGGGTCTTCACCTGAAAAGCTAGACTTCCTGACTCACACTTTCTTCTACTCATGATCTCTTTAGTTCTTTCCTCCTTGTTTTCAGACTTCGATCTCTATGGCTGGCTTCAGAAGAAACACAACTTTTTCCTTTTCTCTCAAATAAGGAGAGAAAAGGAGCAGTGCTTTTTCATGTATTTCATTATTCAGTATGTGTATCTTATCTTACATGGTTTAATTCTGTTTTGTGTTTTATATGAGATAGTTTTAGATGGTCTGAATTGTGTGAAAAGACAAAAAAAAATCAAATGTGATATTTTAAGTCAACATTTTGCAACAATTTTGAAACACTCGAGAAAGAACAATATTTTAAAAAATCAGTATAAAAAGCAACCTTAATCACTAAATCACCCATACATACATAAAATAAGGCAAAAAGAAAAAAAGGGTTTAGGTTCAAATTTTTTCAAAGTTCAATTTAAGGGTGGTCTTTTCCAGCCTTTTCTTAATCAATTACATAGTGGGTCTATGAAAGTTAAAGTACTTTTTCCCCTTTTGCTACTAATGCTGCGTTATCACATCTGTTCAAAATCATGTTTTTTAAAATCTCAAAATAAAGATTAACCGTAAGATTTGAACAGCAGCTGTCAAACATACTTGAAAAAACAGATCCATTTTTCCTTAGAGTACAACAAGATCAGTAGTTACCTTGTTTTTGTTGCCTTTCAGACTCAATTAAATTTATATATACCCTTGCCATAAAAAATAATTTGCAATCTGTTTTGAATACTTGTTCATGATTAGGAGGCAATTTTAAAAATTTTTACCATTCCT
>NW_009924356.1:31387-33641 GCF_000696875.1 Nestor notabilis | reverse complement strand
AAGGATATGTACTGACTTTCAGGCTTTGAATAGTTACCTGTTTCAAACTGAAAGATCAGTGGCCTTATATCTGTCGGTAACCATCACTCACAGAACTGGTGCAGTGCATGGCTTTGCTTCTACTGGAGAAATTACAGTGTTCTCCTATTATTCTTCTAAATGGATTCTTCTAAAAGATTTTAGTTTATAAAAAGTCTCTCAATTTTTTTTCCTATAATTTTGCATGTAGTTTATAATTTTTTTAGGTATATTTAGTCACACTGATTTGTCAAGATTATACTTGATATTTTTTTGTGTAGCCAATGGCTCTAACACAGTATACTGTGCTCCATTGCCAGCATTACCTTGTTAAATCAATGTATGTCTATTAAGAAAGAATCAGTTCCTTCTGTTGTAATTGATGATGATGTCAAACCATCCAGCCTTGTATTTTATGTGTGATTCCAAATATCTTTATCTTACCTTGATTACAATTTTTCAGTATGACATAAGTTTCTCATAATTTAAATTTTCAAACTTTCTTTTTTGTATTAAGCAGTGCGTTTCTTCAGCAATTATATGTATTACAGAATAGGAATAACTTTTTATTCCCTTTGTTGTATTATTTATTTTTATATTAGCTACATGTGGAACATTAGTGTTTCATTTATCTCCAACTGCAAGTAGTCTTGTGGAGAGATATAAATCATAAGACATCTGGTTATGGATAGATGGAATTTTAGAAACATCATCATAACCTAAGAGTAATGAGTTAATCTGACAGGGCAACTCTGTGTTATGATATACCAAAGTATCTGAATATCCCTAAGTGGATTAACTGTTTAAAAATACAGTTTGGCAGAAGTTGAAATGTTCACAATTTACAGTCAAAACTTAATAGTTCTGGTTAAGAAAATAAGAAAGAAGGCAAAATACTTGAGAAACTTAATTTTGACTCTTTTTAGTGGAATGTTCCCCTTTTTTCCCCTACTTCAAGATAACATGTTATTTATTTATTTTTTTAAGTTTTCATACCAAGGAAAAGACACATCTAAAAAGGTGAAGAAGCAAAAATAATTTTCTAATTTGTTTCGGGAGAGGTCAGTTTGTCTTAAAACCCCCTGAAGTATAAATTTCATTCTGATGTGAAATTCTTTATTTTTCATTCTTCAAATGCTTCAAACCAAATATATGAAAACAAGCAAAATAAAAATCCACAGGTATCCAGCTGAGGTCTTTGGTTTCAGTTTTCAGTCTGAGCAGACTCTGCAACAACGGAAGTCTTATGCATGAATATGTTTCCGTGGTACCATTCATACCCACACAACCGGTGCAGCACTCAGATTAGAGAACAACTGCAAACTGCATGTCCTGTCTTATCTCCATTCCTATCATTTAGGCTGGTTTTAAAAATGTGATGCCAGTTGATTAAACCACTCAGCCAGGTTTTACCCCGCTTGATATACTGATTGTAATCTTTCTTGGTCGCTCCATCCTCTGCCTAATTCACAGACTGAAAAGCTCTCTTGTGTTATACGGTTCTCTTGAGTGTCCGGATTTGAAACACTTTAACATGATTACTACTGCCACTATTAGAGAGCATTGTTTGTGAACAAAATATTTGTCAGCTACTCCCTTATTTCTGAATTTCTCATGCCTAATGGAAAACAATTCCTGAGAGCTTCCAGGGAGTGTTACTAAAATTCAGATCATGGATGGCACCACCCTCACATTCTAATATACTTCTACCTTCCTTTAGAGTTTTAAAGTGAAATTAACAGCATTTACATAACATGCTTTTAAAGAGTGCACACTACTTTTAAGTAATTCATAGTCCTTTTTAATCTATTGCACCCAATTATTGAGAGAAATGTGATTCTTTCAGAGTTGAAAGAGCCTTTTCCCCCATCATAGTGGGAAAATAGTGCAGGCTTTTTAATGGTCATCATCAGTGCTTGTTGCAGTAAAATTCCTTCTACACCTTTTGTATGCACATTTAATAAATTATTCTAACAACAGAGTTGCAAAACCCCTCTTTCCCAGATTTGTGTCCCATGCTGTTTATCATAATTCCCTGAGATGCCTCTAATTATCTCCCACCAACCCCTGCACTGAAACCCCAAGTCTCTGTCCTTAAGGATAACCACCAGCTGCAGAAGGGGCAGCATATGCCCTTGCCTGGTTCCAAACTATGGGTGCACAGGCTGCCAAGCCTGGATGTGCACCCTGGCCGCTGGCTGGCCAAAGAACAGGTAAAGCTGAGCTCAGGATTCAG